>NW_008588841.1:15957-20372 GCF_000691845.1 Merops nubicus
CATCCACCCATCTCCTTTTGAACAAGGCCTAATGAAAGGAGTCAATGTGTGTTCCTTGGAGGACTGCAGTACTTGGTGGCACATAAACTCTGAATCCTCACAGACCCAACAACAAGCACCAAGGCTGTTTACAAACAGCCTGCTGCACTTCAGAAACAAAGCCCTTATCTTCTGCAATTAGTGTTTCATGACTTATTGACAGATGGTGCCATATCCCAAGGGCTGCAGTCCCACAGCACAGAGAAACTGCTTCGTCCACCACAGCTAGGGAAAGTTGGGATGAAGCCCTCCTGCCTGCTAAGCCTCCATGGCCACGCCAAAGTAGTGAATTTAATTCTTCATATTCCACCCCTCAGTTCAACCAATATTTTGCTGACTGCCCAACTTCCATGGGAGTATTTCTGGGCCAGTTCCTTCCTACGTTGTGATTTCTGAAAAGAGGTGCCGCTGTGTTTGAAGTGTAAATGGTTATTTCTCTGTTTAGGACTGCAAGATTCAGGCTTGCTCTGTGTCCAGTAAAGCTGAGGCCCGAAATGCCTCTTTCATTCTAATTACACAATGGCTCTGATGCTGAACGTTGGCTTCTGGAGAGCTGTTGTCTTATTTCATTTGTCCTGAAGGGTCAAAGCCCGGCAGTATTTGCACAACTGCTTGTGTACCCGTGTGTGGAGCAGCCTCGCTGGTTCATCTCCCACCAAGTACAGTTACAGGTCCAGTTCTCCTGATTTAGGGGAGGGGATGGCAGTATTACTGTGGTTAACTCTATTGGTTACTTTCATAGCTTTTCACTCAGATTACATGTCTTCATCTAGACTGCAGCCCTCCTATGTGCTGCTGTACAAACACAAAGAAAACAAGGTTCCACCCAAAACTTTTGGCATTTTACAAATTCCATTTCCCTCTTTTCTCCCTTCCATGTCCTTTCTTTTACACTGTTAACCAGATGCTAGATAAAGCAGGGCTGGACCTGTGCTAGTTGTGAATCATATTAGGCTTCCAATTAAAAAAAAAAAGCCATGTCATCTAACACCATGCAAGAAGATGCTCCAGAAACACAATGCCAGTGCTCATGAGATGCTGAACAGATCAGAAGAGCACCAGCTGCATTCCCAGACGTCACAAGCATTCAGGCCTGAGGTCTGGCCCATCTCAGCATCCTGCCCATGTTCTATTAACAATGCCTTTGTCACTGTAGATTAAATAGCAACGAATCAACTCTCATAAAAGCCTCTTGTTCTATTCCCTTTGCCCCTTCCCATCTTTCACCAGTAGTACATTAGCCAGTCGCAAATGCCGACTCGTGTTTGCTGGGCAGCAGAGCCAAGGCCCTGAAGATGCTGTCTGGAGACAGGGAGAGGCTCATGCCTGAGGAGCACAGAAGTCCCTGGGCAGTGTTTGGCAGCTGCATGGTGCTGAGTGCTCTTTGTTAGCTGCTTTTCAAGGGTTGTGTTGTATGAAATATTAATTACCATCCTGCAAGTTCCCAAGCGTCCTTTCCACCACAAATCAAGCCGAAGATATAAGATCTGTTGCAGAATGACACAGCAAAGTTGTCATTCAGTGACAAAGGGAGCAAAGGTCTTATTCTGTCCTATGCATGGCTGTGTTTCCTTTAATTAACCCCATTTTATTGGGCTGCAGAGAGACAAGTCCATCTTGTGTGTAAATTGTTTGGTGAGTGTTCGTGGCAGGACCACACTCCTGTCTCTCAGCACAAGACATGCTGGATGTGTGCAACAAACATCTCTCTAGTTTGAGATGCTTGTAGCATCACATTCACCAGTCCTGTTGTAAGCAGGAAAATCCCAGTTATGCCCATGGTGGGAAGAAGAGCCCCACAGAGAGGGAAAAGTGATGGGGCGGGTGCCCCTGTGCTGGCTGTGGGAGGAGGGGAAGGAGTCACCTGTGCTCTCTCCTCCATCTAAGAGGCTGAGGCTCAGCAGCCACCATGAGCCCTAGATGGGGTTGTTAATGGGCTGACTACCTGTCACGCACGCTGGACCTGACTTTCAGGTACCTTAATCACAGAGATGAAAGGGGCTTTTTGTCCATCTGTGTCTAAGGGAGTTTTGCATCCATTAGCAATTATGATAATGGATCTATTTCCAGAGAACTAATTGCTCCTTTGCCCAAGTCCTAGACAAGTTTGCTGTAAAAATTAATTACTTGGCATATACAATACGCTTAACAGTCAAGTAATAAGCTAATTTTCAGAGAATCCACAGAGGACCTGCAGTCTCCCAGCTTCTCAGAGGAGTTTCCACATACGCAGTGAAAAGTCGGTTGTCTTCTCACAGTTCCTTTCCCATGGTATTTGACAGCCCCAGAACACCTGACCTGCCACTTGTCAGCTCAGGACCCAGAAAACAGCCCAGGAAAGCACAGGGATATCCAGGTAAACCATGACTGCAAAACAACCCTCCTAACCAAGCAATTGCCCCCTCCCAAAAACCTGATGCTTTCCTGAGTGGTGGCATGCATTATGTCTGAAAATGGATGAAGCTAATGCCAACAAGCAGTGGAGAATCAGAATGGACAAACCTCCTTACTCAGTTCACATCTTCTTTCTGAGATACCACTTACAGCAGTGGGATGTATCAACAGGGAGGAAAAAGAGAGACCTTTACTGTCAGAAGATCACCCTAAACTAGAAGCATGCAGCTTTAGGTCCCTTTCCAGCTCAGGGATTTGATGTTGCATCTCCCCTCATCCCAGGTGAGCACCTCATCTGCTGCAGAGGTGGCTGATCCCAGACGAGGAGCGTGGGTATCTCTGTGTGTGCTGTCTGAGATGACTTGAGCTCCCACTGTTGTCTCTTCTGCAGAATCTCTGCTTTCTGCCTAGCTATGTGTTTTTGTGAAACCTGGAGAAAGACAGTATTTTGCAGCCTCTGCTCTTTTCTCCAGTTTTATTGGAGCTGACCAAAGAGTTCCACAGAGAAGGACAGCAGGATCACAACAAGACTTTTTTCCTTAGGAAAGCAGACTGAAAATTTGCATAGCGTGTTTACAAGCAACCTAATTACCTCTCCTGAACAAGCTACCACCCATCAGGTAGCCCCCAGTAGTTCATGCCATGTGCCTCTCTTGCCTGCCGCAAAAGCAAAGTGAAACAGTTTTGCTTAACTAGCACAAAGATGACTGGTTTTGAGCAAGATCTGATTCCTTTTGCCAAATGCTCACAATAAATGAAGCTAAATGCTTTCTGTGCATGCATGAACACATAAGAATTAATCTACTTAGGTTTGTAAAGTGATCAGACTCACACTTTAAAAGAAAGGGATGCTTGGCCATTTTTTCTTGGAGTCTATTGCAGCTATTTGCAGTCATTGTTTCTTTCAGTAGCTTAAATATTAGGTTGGGGTTTTTTTATAGCTCTCATGAGCTTTCATAGTACTTTGCACAAAAAAAAAACAAACAACACAAACAGATGCAAAGGGGTTGTACTTAAATAACAGATGACCCAATGTGTAGATGTAAATGAAAGGAGACAAGCTTGCAGAGGGCAGAGAGGTTGGGTGCTAAAGTGGGAGAGCATGGTTAGCAAGGACAGCAGCCTCCTGGGGCAGCTGACCTGAGCAGACCTCCTCAGAGCAAGTGCAGGGCTCTGGATGGTTTGTTCTTATTCAGTTAATCAGAACCAGCATTGGAAACCTCGGTCTAGTTATTATACCAATTCAGAGACTGCTTTCAAAGGTCCTGCCCAAAGTATGGAAATTCCTCCAGCTCAGGAGGAAGTCCACGGCCAGTTCCCATGGGTAGCAATCGGAACAGCGTTAAATTAAAGCTGAGCTTGTTTGGGGGAAAACAAACAAACAAACAGAAAAGAACAAAGAAAAAACCACCAAGTCAGAAAAGCAGCACCCCTTGATAGCAGAGACTATGATTCTCACCATAAAACTCCTTTTTGCCAGTGTTTCCTGACTCCTTTGCTTGATACAGGTGTTTTTAGCAATAAAAACATCCTCAACAAATCAGTAACCAGTCTAAATGTTAATATAAATTCACTTTAGGAAATTAATTTGGTTTAGCAGTACAGAATAGTCCCGGATCAGTTATTCTCTTAACCTTCACTGTGCCCTTGAGCATACACAGTTCATACAAGGAAACAGCATTGTAATTTCTTGTGGACATATGTTATACAACCTTGCAGAACAATGCTGGAAATGATCATCTATGAAGAGCATGGGGCTTCCATCTGGCACCGTTTTGATTTGAGACTGACAAAAATATCTAGCAGAACTGCACAGAAAATGCCGAGATCACTACTGGCCCAAATGGTGTCTTCTAAGAGGGAAGTGAGGGGAGAAAGGGAGTGAAGATAATAAAAATCAAGCCATCTGCAAAGAGACATTTCAAGTAGAGAAAGAGAGATATGTGGTGTTTTTCTGTGGTGCTGTTAATGTACTGATTCCT
>NW_008588841.1:20403-38079 GCF_000691845.1 Merops nubicus
AGCCACACAAATCTTTTCTTCAAGTTCTACGCACGGGAGGTGGGGAAATCACAACTGCCAAAAGAAGACAGGTCGGGATTAAAAGAAAGAAATATGTTGGTTTGGTCCCAGAAAAATCAGCAGCAAAGAACTCCATCAGAAACCTTCAGTTCTGCCTTGGCTTGTGCTAAATGCAAACTGAAATTTGCATCGATTTGATACCAAACCATAAATAGTATCAGTTTAATGGAGAATAATAATTAAAAACAAAACAAAAAAACAAACCTAAGAAAAGAGTTATCACATGGGAAATTACCACATGGTCATACCCAGAGATAACTGAACTGGATCCTGAGTCTGGAACAATTGAAAGCAAACAAATATGGACAAATAACTTTTAAAACTCCCATGTAGAGGTTTCACACCTCTGTGATTCAAAACAAACATGAGATTTTGGAAGGGTTTCCACAGCACTCAGCCTCTTGCTTCTTTCCAGCCAGCTGCACTTTGATATGCTGGGAAATTAATGTAATGGGCTGAATTTCTAATATAACAGAAAAAAAAACCTGGCAAGGAATAACTTCTTGCAGTGAAAGTCAGTGTGTGGCTGTACCATCAAACGTTTACACACTCCAAACCCCAGCCAGGCTGGCAAGACCTTTCACTGTAACCCAGGATATTTATTTCTGAGGAAACTCTCAGATTTATTTCATAGTTGGGCTTTAAAAAGAAAAAAATATCCTCTTTCCTGGGACTCAAAGAAAGCCTGTTATGGCTTATTGTATCCATTCTACATCTGACTGGAGTGATGAGAAGTTTTCCAATCATTTAAAGGGGTTTTATTAAGTTAAGCCCACAGAGCTATTGCACCAGTTATGACTAACAGGGAAATATGAGAGAAGACTCTCTCCAGACAAAAAACTCGAGGCAAAGCCAGCTGATAGCATGACTTGGTGTCAGGAGAGACCGTACCTCTCCCCAGCTGCTGCTCCACTGCTGGTAAGGGGAGGACAGTGCCATGCCTTCCCCCTGCTCCCAGGGGTACCTGGCAGCCCCCACCAGACAGTGCAGGGAAACGAAGGAGATCTTCATCTTCTCTTGCTCTTTGTTACTGAAATGTTGTATGGTCCCAGGAGCAGGCACCTCTAATTCAGGGGTGGCTGCTGCATCTGAGTCAGGTCTGAGGGAGCTGCTCTCCCATCCCGCCCTGGCCAGAGGCGTGAGCTGCCCAGGGCAGCAGGGCTGGACCACGCTGGCCAGCAGCTGGCTTTGCCCCTGCTCCTGTACAGCTGCCTGGGCTCTGCCCACAGGCCAGCACAGAGTCTGCACCCCACAGGTGTTTGAGTCTCTTTGTCCCTCTGCTCTCCAAAAAGAACGAGCAATTTGGGGAGGAAATATGGAAAATCTCCAGCTCTTTTGACGTTCTGTTTCCCTACCAAGGCTGCCCATCATAGTCTAGTCCTCTCCACACCACTGAGAGACCCGGCTGCACTTTTGACATACACATTTCTGTGAACATGAAACATACTTTGCAAGCCCAGTGCCTGCCAGAACAAATCCCTTTACCATCCTTTCCTTCAGGAGTATTTCTAGGAACAGCACAGGAAAGTGTTTAGAGGGCTCTTTGTTGATGCCACAAACTCTCCCAGGGCCTTTGGCCATGTTGCTGTCCTGTCACAGCTGGGAAGTGGGTCAGTATCTCACCAGCACAGAGGGTGAAACACAGAGTGTTGAACAGAACACAGCTTCATAACTTCCCAGCACTGTTCTTAGAGACTTAAGCTGCTCCACCTTGGACAAAGTAATTCCCAGCCTGCAGGTTTTCTTTCAGAACATCCAGAGAAAGTAGACCAGTTTTAAACACTATGTTTAAAGGTGATATTCAGCCTTGGCTGTCCACCTCTCTGCAGACAAGGATGCAAATTCTGAGTCCAAGCTGTTTCCAAAAAAAAACAGATTTCTGCCTAGTCGTGTTACTGCAGAGTGCTAAGAGATACTTTTTCTCTTGGAGCCATGATGAACCCAATCCAAAGAAAAATTTTCTCTCAAAGCAAACTAATTTGACTTTTAGTTTGAGAAACAGGTCCTGCACCCCTACCTTTCAGCCCGCAAGAAGCTCTTGTTTGTAGACATGCCCATGTCACAGAACTACAGGAAAAACTGTAAATCAGACATGGCATTCAAGGCAATGGAGCCATAAAAAATCTCCAGCTCAGCAGAACAACACTGGAAGGGTACTGGTATAACTACTCATCAGGTGGTGGGGAAGGGGATAAGCAAGAAAGGCAAGACACAAAGCAGTTTTTGTTGGCACCAGAGCACCCACAAGCTCCATTACCTGGCACAGTCTCTGGCAGTCTGGGCTGCCAGCCCTTCCCCACACTGCCGTGGCAATAAAGGCAAGCAATTTTTATTTTGGGCTGTGCAGCTCCTGATTTTATAGAGCTATACGTTAGATTTAGATAGCCTAAATGTTGATAGAGCCAATATATCTCCCGATTGCTCCTCAAGGAGAACAAATGCCTTTGAGACCTCTGAATAAATATGCTTTAGGACCAAAGTTATGAGGCTGCAAAGTGCACGCTGTCTGCACACAGCATGTTACCAAGGTAAGATCTTAAAGGAAAAAAATCCTCCAAACTGTGTGAAAACAAACTTCTTAATTGGTGAAAACCACAGTTGGGAAACATCCCAGGCAGCTGTTCTTCAGCTTTCTGGAGACCTGCCAAGTCTTACAGATCAGCTTTGAGCTGAGAACAAGTGTGATAAATTCCCACCAAGAGGGTAATGTTTTTGAGTTATAAGCACCTAAAAATAGGCATACGTAATGAAATTGCCTCCTCAGCCATAACTGGAGAGTCACTGGTCTCACAGTATAATGTACCACGTCTGCCCAAAAGCTGACGGGGTCCTGCATCCCACTGAGTCAGGGAAAGGCTCCTGTTGCTTTCAGTAGGCACAGGGCATCATCAGTGCAGGGTCTCCTGCAAACCTCTGCTCACCAGGCTGAAACACAGGCTGAGAATTGTCACCAGGAGCAGGTCCTCCCACTGCATGTGCCCACATCCCCCATGAGTCAGGCAGCAGGACCTGCTCCAGCTCCAGCCAGGGCAGCAACGTCTGCAGCACCATTATTCATGTTTCCACTGGGATAATGCAGCATGATCATTTCTAAACATTACCCTTTCAGTGCACACAGAAAGCTCAGTGTTAATCTCATAACATTTGCAAGGAAATCTTTTTAATCAGTAATGAAAGCCAAACATTATCTAGCCTTTATTGACCTGCAATAACAGAACACCACTGCTACATTTCCCCCGTGCCTCTTGCACAGGTTTATTTGACTCGATCTGTGGTTGGTGTTTATTCTTAGCTCACAAAGCTCAAGGAGTTTATATTATTGATTTGCTGTATTTCAGGTTCAATCCCTTGGTGTCCCTCAACTTGAATGAATTAAGTCAGAAAGAGTTAACACCTTTACTTCCAAGACACAAATTATATAATCCACACATCAATTCTCACTCTGCCAGCATTCAGCACATGAACTGGAAAGCACCAAACACTGCAGCAATATTGATATTTGCAACAGCAAAGATGTTCACAAACAAGAGCCTGCTCCTGGAAGAGGAAAAAGCGACGTATTCCAAAAAGAAGAGTCAAGAGGCACAGCAGAGTAACCCCCACAAGATGGGAACCATCCTTCCCTCACCAGTGGCTGCACAGGCTTTTTGTTACCCTGTGTGGTGTAGCCTCTGCAGCACTATGCTGAGCTCATGGTTTCCAGATCCTTTTTCCTAGTGCTTATTTATTTCATGCATGTCTTACAGCTGGCCTACAAGTTAGCTAGTGAGCACACGGGGATAGGGGCTATCACTTTATCTGGTGGTTAAATGACACATTATCTCTCAGTGCAAGAACCAAGGAGCAACAACTGAAACTAGCAGTTAGATCAAAACCCAGAAAAAGAGGCCATTGCCAGCAGCAAGCAGTGGACTTGTGGAATGCCTTGCCCTGCACTTTTGTGGATGCTCATAGCTGGCTTTACAGGGATTTAAGAAGTGATTGGACAAATCCATGGGGAAAAACTCCATCAGAACCATTAAAAACAAAAGCCTCCAACTCAGGAAAACCTTGAGTCATCGATAAGCAGAAGCTAGGAAAGGAGTTAGGTGCATACTATTACACCTCTCTTATTCTCAGTCTCCAGCACTGCTGTTGGTCACTGTTGGAGACAGGACACAGAGCTGATGGCTCTCTGCTCTGATATAGGACAACTGTTCTTCAGTCACATTAAAAACCTGTGGCAACAGAGAAAACCCAAAAGTTTTGTGTCTGGCAGAAGCTGGGTGTTTATTTCTTCCCTCATTTATACCAACTGAACCAAAAAGTTCTTCATTAAATGAAACAAAAACCTCCCAGGGAAGCAGACTGGATGGCTGGAGTCTAATATGCAGAGAATTTGGGTTTCCTTTAAAAACTGTTCATGGAATTTCATCAGTTTATGTCCCCCAGAAACCCGCTGCTAGAGCACACCAGTCTTTTCTGAGAGAGTTTTTTGCTTACATTTAGCCGTGGCTCAATTTCTCTGCGTTTGGGATGGCCATCATTCAAAACACCTCCACCTGTTTTGTCCTCTCCCTAGAAAAGGAGATCCATTTGCTTTCCAGCAGAAGGCTGCCTCCCTAATATTTCCCTGGGGCAAGGAGCCACGATATTCCCAGTTGCACAGGATGCTCTGGTCTGGCATCTAAATATGCAGCTCCTCTCCTAGAGCTTCTTGTGGTACATCTGGGCTTTTCTCAGGACAGGACCAACTGTTGGTGTGATATCAACAGATAGCCCAGTAGGTTTAATTCCTTCCGATCCTCAGGGCTTTTCTAATCTCAAAATTAACAGCTTCACTTCCTTAACAAAGTCAAGAACCTGCCTCCCATAAGATGGAGGGGTCTGCAAGGCTGGGAGAGGATCAATGCCTCTAGGTGCCAGTTTGGCAGCAGTAAACATGCACATCCTCTCTTTCCTAAGAGCTTTGTGGGTGAGCTTTCTCAAGAGCATCTCCCTCCTCTTTAGAAGTGGCTTACCCAGTGTTTCTTTTCAGCTTAGAGGAATCCAAAGACACAGTAAATGTTATACAATTTACCCATTATTTTTCCCTCAATATGTTGCGTCCCTGAGGACATGGCAAGAGGAGCTTCAAGAAGATTTAGTAAGTAGCACAGAGAGGTTTGGAACAGACTCCCAGACCACAGTCTGCTCTACAGTAGCTGTGGAAAACTTTCCCAGCTATGTCAGCTGTATGAAAATGTTATTTCTCATTCTTCAGAGCACCAAGGGCTTTCTTGGGTGAGTGACTGCCTGGGTGCCACCACAGGAGCACACTGTCCCCAGAGACATCTGAAAACTGCACTGATCACAGTGAGGTGGGGGAGTGGTTCAGAGGTGCTACAATTGCTTTTATTTTCCCTTCCTCAGGAACTTTCTCAATGAATGTGAGCTAAAAACCTGCCTTCTTGGATGTGGTTATGCCAGGAACAGCCACTGCTATGCACCTTAGGTGGCAATAAAGTTCCTACCTCCTGCTCCCAGTGCCATGGCTTCATGCCAAAGCCAGCTCCATAGAGGTCAGTGGTAGGACAGGAAGCATTTCAAGCCTTGACATGGGACATTCTCATGTAAGAATACATCTTCAGAAGGAAATATGACTGAAAAAAAGAATTACTGCACTAAAATATGGAGCCCAGGAATAAAACTCTGGCCAGAACGCAGCCAGGAAAGCCTGCAGTACTCTAATCACCATGGCTTCAGTAGGAGGAATCTTGAAACAGCTACAACAGTTCTTGTGCCATTAACGTGTTAACCACTAACCTCTTTTGCCATGCAAAAAGCTCAATTGGTCCGTAATCACCATCCCACCACTGCCTGGTGCTGTGCAGCACTTCACAGGTTCAGCTTAGCCCTTTTCCATTCATTGCAGAGTGGGTCAAGAGCCGGTGCATGCAAACGTGAACAGCCACCCTCTGCATTAATGCAGTTGCCTAAGTAAGTGTTTTTCAAATAGATTTGTGCTGGGGCTGCATGCCCAGCCACAGCAAATTTATAGTGACCACAGGGTGACAGAGTACTAAAATATTAAAGTCTTTGTATGGGGATTGTACTTGGGAATTGCTCAGTTGGCTCTGAGAAGTAGCTATGACTCTATAAATAGTAAGTACTTTATCATTTCTTGCCTGCTTTAAACACACAGCTATATTTCAATCATAGTTCAGAGTAAATCAAATTCAACGTGAGGTAAGGTAGAAATGTTGTGTGCACCAGAGGTGCACCCTAAGCTCACATAAATCAGTACAGCTCCACGGATGCCTGGGGAAAGGATGCCAATTTATGCCAGTTGAAGAGCTGCAGGGTAGAATTAGTATCATTCTATTAAGACTGAGATACAAGGAATTAAACAATAAACAGCAAATTATTCACTGTGGTCCCCACTGTCCTCCTGAGATCTACTGTAAAAGTGCTTAACCTCTCCCATGTCGTTCACTCTTACAAAAATTTCAGAAGTGTTGTTTAGAACAAGTTGTGATTTGCCATAAATCTCACTGCTAGTTAATGGTACATTCTGTTTAGGAATACTACCTGGAAATTAGAAACCCAGTGAGCCATTGATTTTTAAAATGCCACGGATCCAAAACTTCTGCACAACAAGATGCAAATAAACTCAAAATAAATTAGTGTTTACCAGAGGGGAAAAGAGAACAGGATCCATATCCTAGGTAACATTACAAACCAAAAGATTAATGAAACCCTCACTTGAAAACTCTAATGGCCAAGGAACTAAAAAATGTACCTGTAAAAGGTAATATTAATTGAACAGCTACAGGGAAATACGCAGCTGCTACAGCACAAATATATTTTCCTCCTCTCTGCAGCTATACAGCTTGCTGTGCACACCATGTTCTTCTTCTGAAATGGGATTATAACTGTCTTTTTAATGCACAGTTGCACAGTGTCTTAGGTCAGAGGGAATCATTTAATCATCCAGCCCGGCTTCCCGCCTAACATCGGTCTGTACACTTCACCCGTTTCCCTCAACACTGAACCAGCAATTTGATGGAGGCAATATTTTTTTTTTATCTTGGCCTCAGACAAAAGTTCTTGGGCTCACACAAAGCATTGCTATCTCTTCTGAGATATCTTCTGAGGATGACTTCGCTTGGTGTCTGAGAACAAGTGGAAACACTCCTAATGTAGCTGCTTTGAAAGAACTGTGAGGTACCGAGAAGGCAGAAGCAAAGACTCGTGTTATCCCATCTTCCTGAGCCCTGGTTTTCAAATATGCTCAGTGGGTGGCATCAAAGCATCAAAGTCCTCTCATGCTCCTGCAGGATAGTGCAACAGGCACAGCCACCACACAGGTTCTCCAGACAGCACGTCAACATGTCCACGAAAGAGTTAAAGCAGCACCACATAAAAGCAGGCAGCAGTGCTAAAAATAGACAACAGTTCAAGGGGAAGAGAAAAAAAAAAAAGGAAAGAAAGGGAAAAAAACCTTCAACACATCTTAAATAAATCCGTTTATTCCAGGGTTTCATAGAAACCATATAGCTGAAATTGCTACAGGATAATTCCTTATAAGCCTTATAAGAAATGTTGCTGTCCCAGAGCCCCAGTACAAATCCTGGCAAGAATATTGGAGATAACAGATTGGATGCCATGGAAACCGAGACAGACCTAATTTGAGCAGTAACCATTGCTGTTATTTATTTAATTCTGATAAGCCATCTAAATGTAGAATGACTAAAGGTTCCTCTGCACTAAAAATAGCAGGCTTGTAATATTTTAAATCGCAAATCACTGGTGTTTAACAATATTTTGGGCATCTGACATTAACATTTTGTACGCACTTTTGAAACCTCAGCATTAACCTCATTCTGGTTTTTACTGTAAGGAGGAGAAAAGTGCCTTTTCCCTTCCTTCTTATATTAATGTTACACATCAAGGATGCCTTCCATGAGCCCAGGCTTCAAGTGGGAGCTCGGGTGTCCCTGCTGCCCTCTCATCCTCTCCTAAGCTCAGAGTAAATGACTGAAAGAAGACAGAACTGGGCCATAGGAACCAAACTCCTCTTCTCCAATTGATATCAAGGATCTTCTGTGATCGTTTGATCTGAACGTCTCCATAAATAATTACCTCCTGAGGCATCTCATTTTTGAACTGGCTGACAGCTCCCATCTGTTTTTGCACCCCTGCCTCTCTTTCCTGAGCTGGAGAAGCAAAAATCTACAGGTGTAAATTTGCAATTTCTGGGGCTTTGGGATTTTGCAGGGCTGCCAAAATGCCTGGAAGCAGGGGAGAAGCAAGGTTGCTGTTGGGATGTCAGTACTACCTGAGGACCAAGTTGAATTTCCTCACGTCTCTGCTATGTTTTTCCCCCTTGTAATCTTCACTGTTTGCACGGCAGGAATAACACCTCAATTTCTTTACTGTTTTGGATTTTAACCTTAAAGTGTAAATGCAGCTGTATTCCCTGGGAGGTTGTACATTCCATGTACAACAGATAAAAAATCCTAGGTGGATTTTGTTTCTTAGTAATTCTCTGCTCCTTGCACTCCTAGCTCCAAAGGTCCTTGCCAGTCCTATTCCTGTCCTTGCACACCCCATTCCTCCCAGCAGCCCAAGCACTTGCTCTCTTGGGGGGAAGATCCATCAACCACCCACCACGCCTCAGCACACCTTCCCCTCTGTTTTTCACTTTACTATCTTTTGATCTGGAATTCATGGTGGGGATGGCAAGGACAACACAGCTTCTGACAGCACTCTGCCTTCCAGAGAAGCCCAAAGCATCGGCTGGGCTAATGAAGCTACGAGGCTGGACCCTCTTGCCAATTTAACACCAAGAAGTGCTGATGACATCAGTGTAGCAGTGCCAGTCTAAATCAGCTAAAGCTCCTGGCTGTGGCACTTAACAGCAGTCAGAATTTTGTAGAGAAAGGAGGAAAATGATCAATATTCTTTTTCACTTTGCAATTAGCTGAGCTCTGTACTATTAGCCAAGCCTTTCTTGTCTGCAGCTCAGGGTTGAAGGCAGAGTTGTCAGGGTTGTTTTCTTCAATGATTCAGAAATAGGACTGTAAGAAAGATATTCTAGGCAAGAATCAAAATGAATAAGAATCACTTTTAGGATCTGTGACAATAGACCCAGCGTATATTTAGCTTCCATTGCTCCCGTTTACAAACACTGGGATATTTATAACCTTCAAAGACCTGTTTCAGTGGCTTGCAGCTCCAAGGGGCCGTGGTGGGATGGACAAGCAGTGGTACACTGTATTAGTACACATGGGATACCATTCAATCTTTTCATGGCACTGGAATTATTTTGAAAAAGTAGAGGTTGTGATTACAGCTTTTTACCATTTCACTGACCGTGTGCTACAGGACTGTTGCCAGTTTAAGGCTTTAATGATTAGCAATTACATTTAGAAGTGAAAGATTCATTCATCAGCTAGGGTTTAATCTCAAGCACGATATGACCGCACAGTGACTATTCCTCAACACGCTGCTCATGTTATCTGGGTAAATGAAATCCTATTGAGCTGGCTCAAGATGAAGGCATAAGGCTTTTAACAACCAGGTTTTAGCTGTTACAGAAAGAGAAACGGTTTCTAGTCCAACTTACCAAAAAGAAAGAGTTGTAGGGGGGGGTGGAGGGCATTTGAGATCCCACATCCTGGTTAGCTCCCTTTTCTCATTAGAGTCTGCAGAGATCGTCATCTGAACAGCATCTGACATCTGCTTTTCATAAAGGAAATCTTCTGAGTCGTCCAGCTAACAGCAAAGAAATACTTGCTGAAAGGATTTTTGTTCAGATGGTTTCACTGCATGATAAAATGCTGATTATTCAAATATAATAGGAAGATGTTGAATAATTTCAAACTGAGATTTCATATAAGAGATATCAGACTGTCTATATTTAGCCATCCAAATCAATACTTAAACTCTGATGTAAAAATGGCCAAATGGAAATTGGCCATTGGAAGTTGGTTGTTGGAGCTCATGTCATTGGTATGAGTTTGTTGGTAGCCTTTTGTTTTTCCTTTTTCTTTCTAATCCTCCTCCTCTCTGTGACTAAGCTTCTTCCCCCACTGTTTTTCTCTGCCTTTTTAATAAGGACACATGAAAACTATGTTTGACTTGGCAGGTGCTTGGAGAGCAGCACCTTTGAAAATTTCAACAAAGACTTTAAACAATACCCAAAAATTTCAGTGAACCTACAGAGATGATGTGGTGCAACCACCGTATGCCCAGATCCTTCCATCTTCTTTGGAGACCACCACACTCCTATCTGTACTGATACCCCAAGACACCAGAGAATTGCTTGGGTGGTTTATTAACTGATTCCTCAAAGTACACATAATTTTGTGTGATAAATTTAGACAGAAAAATCTGTATGTCTGTAGACCTCAAAGGACTTGTCTCTAGACACACCAGTGTGTATAAGATGAGAATCTGGCTGCCATCCATATAGCACACTGGTGAAAACCTTTTGCCACCCCTCCACGGCTTCAAAGCTGAAGCCACTCCATTACAGTGGGGGACATGGAAAAAAATTGTTAATTCCATTTAATTCAAGAGCTGCCCTTGACATTCAGCAGAAAGACATGAGTGTACTGAAACAAGTGTAAATAAGGTTAACACATCAAGAGAATTGCTCCTAAAATTGACAAATGTAGTCATCTGCTGACAACAAGCTATTGTCTCCTCACAGAGTCGTAGCAGGGCCGCTGTGACTACAGCCACGGTTGAGTCAGCATTTCCATTATCAGCTGCCATATTCAAAGATTTATCTCTTGCCCATTAAAAAGAAGAAGAATTCTTGGCTGAAGTTTCCATACAAGCTCCTCGGGCCTGGTCACGCCTCTGCTCTCCACCTGGCACTATCAGCTGCCCCTGCACAGCACGAGCATGAAACACTCTGGCTCTGAGTCACTGCTGAACGAATCACTTTGCACAAGCAGGACCCACAACTGCAGGGGCAGAAGATCAGCAAATCCACCCCTGCAAAAACAGGGGATGTGCTCGGCTGCCTTTGCTGAGCACGGATACCAGAAGCCTGCCAGAACTGGGGAATTATTTGAGTTAGCTTCCAGAAATTGTCTGGCAAATGACTCTCCTACTGTGCTGGGTAGCACTGTCACAGAACCAGGCGTGTTATAACCTGAAATCATAACTGTTGGGTTTACAGTCAAAGTTTTTCCCTTAAAGGCAGCACTTATGGGGTTTACTGTGTGTTTGACTCCTGCTTGCAGCAGAGAGGCAGGCTGGCAGCCCCTTTGCAATGCAGTATTCACAAAGCTATTACCAGGTTTCAGAAACTGTTTGTAACAAATTATTCAGCTGCACAGAATAGATCTTCTACAACAACAGGATTATTCAGTGACTATCAGTTTAGCCACAGGAAGAGGCACTTTTTATCAAAAGAAGGAGCAATAGAGAGATCATATGCACATCAGCTGCCTCACTAACACCCTGCAGAAACAGAGGGAGGTTCTTCTCAAGATTTATCTTACGGTTCTCCATCTGGCAACTCAAGTCAGACCACAGACTCACTGAGCTACATCAGCTGGCTGAATTGTGAAAGCCACCAAAAAACACGCTGGAAGTTACACCAAAGTTTCACATTAATCATGGCTCTCAACTGCCAGCCGTGCTGAGAAAGGCAACTTCTACTCATAGAGATGCTCATAGAGACTTTGAATTAATTCAACAAGTTAATTTTAAACTACTAATTCACATCCTACAAACTGGTTGTGTGTAGTAGCAGCATGTAGTAAGTACAGTTTAGAGTAGCTTAAATGAAACCATCTTCACCAGTCCACAGTGAATGGGTCATTTTGGTCCTTCTTGATGTTACAAGAGCTTTGCAACGTGACCTGCTTGTGACCAAACCCTTCACACAGGTAGAAGCTAACCTAAGAAGCTAAGATGGAGAGAGAATTTTTCCATAGCTGTCTCCCCTGTCTCTCCCTGCACACATCAGCTAACCTGCATCCTGGGGCATGGCCTGCAGGAACCTGCACAAGCAGCAATACCACCTCCCCTGCCTGGTCTTTTGGGCATCCCCATGCTAGAAGGCTTTTGAGTCTTCCTACCTACAGGCTCCATTGGCACAGCTGAGGTCTCTGCACGTACTTTAGCATGAACTACTATGTTTGGCATTGCTTACACAAACTCTTCATAAGTTTTGTATTTTCACTGTGTTTAGTTTGTGCTATTTTTCCCCTGAAGAAGAGGGTTTGGTCAGATCGGTTCTCATGTGACAGCCCTGAGTTACTACATTTTGTTTGCTTCTTTCTTATGTTCTTTCCTGCCTTATGAAGCCTTCAGAACCACACCCACTCCTCTCTGCTGAGTTTCTCTTCCTCCTGTGATCCCTCGGGGCTGTCACTTACCTTCTAATGACACTCAAATGGAAGTGACATGCTGTCATGCTAATCAATGCTAATAATATAATTTAAATGATCGACTAGTCTTCAGAGACTGTGTTTTGTTGTTTTATATGTTAAAGGAATTGAAGAGAAACAAAGCTAAAAGCTGTAGACCTCAGAACGTGTTTAGGTAAATCAGGCATATGTAATTTTGACTCAAAGACACCTCACAGCAACTATTTATGTAAATATTGAGAAGTGTAATTCATCTTTTCCATGGCTTTTCCTAGCTAGAACTAAATACTGCCATTGGGATATTTTTAACTTACATGGAAGAATGAATTTAAGTCTCAATGGGAGGCTTCAACATGGAGAAATACTTAAGCCCTTGTATAACTTTAAAAGGACACAAATAGTCCCACTGAAGTCAATGGGATTTAATACACATACTTTAGAGCCAAGCTGAATCACAGCCTGAACAAATGTTGGTTTCCTCTTACTGAATTGTGTGACCTGATACCCTACTTCCAGCTGTAGCCCAGCTCTGCTGACTGCTCTCCATCACACACAGCCTAAATGCTGAATCCAAATCCTGCCTCACTTGCAGCTTAATAGAACTCAATTTTTTTACAAGTCGCATTCCCCAGACATCTTTTTACCTCCTCTATTAGAAGTAACACTAGATGTGACTATTACAAAATGAGATTCCAGGGAAAACTATTTGCCAGTGTATTTCCTTTATGCACTTATCGTTCATTAATGTATCACCACTGTCATTATACGGCGGGTCTCTATCTCCCAGGGCTCTCCTACAGGTGTTTTCTGTCACCAGCATGTCCCTGCACAGCAGCAGGAGGCACAGTAAAGAATTAGCACACCAACACGGTGCTGTAAGGACATTGATCATGCAGATGTGGAGAAGGAACGTGGGCCCTGGTGCTTCCTCCATACAATCCAGGTTTGGAGGTCAACCTGAGTCCAAACACTTGTCATCCAAATCACAATTTAGCCTTACAATTATAGCAGGCTTGTGCCTGTGGGCAATAAACACCTTTAAAAGCAGAGAGGAGGAGCTGAACTCACTCCCAGGCAGAGGAGGAAAGAGAGGATTTAAATATTAAACTCTCCTTGTCTTTGAAAGGGTAAGATGTGCCTACCATAGGATTTTTTCTGTAGGCAAAATTTCTCTGTACCCTTCAAATCAGCAGGATCAGAGAGAGGTTTAACTGTGGACAACTGAATCTCACAGCTGTGTCCAACAAGAAGCTTCATCCTTACCCTATATAGAAGGCTTTCCAAGCTTCTGTTACCAAAAAGGGAACAGGCAAGCTGAGCAAACCTGTTTGCTTGCCAATTTAAGGATTACAATTCAACTGAATGCTATGGCTCTGTACAACAAAGCAACTAAAATATTGACAAGGCTACTTCCAGGACTGATGGCTTTGCTAAAAAAGAACCACAGTAAATAGGGCAATTGACATGAAGCTAAAATGGTGTACACTTTCTGGGCTAAAAATGCCTTCAAAGATATTTATTAATTCATTATTCAATGATGACGTGCATAGTGCTGCACACAGTTAAACAGGAGGCACTGCTGTAACTGCTTCTTGAAATTCTGATTTGCTTAAAATATTTAGTCCATTTTCATGCTAATTAAGGAGCAGGGACAAAGGGAAGCCATAGATCTGTGTGAGGAAAAGCAGATCTTCTCAATGAAATGAGACTTGCCCCTTTCACCCTTTCCTGCAGCCCAAATCTTGCATGAGCTTATAAACACTCCCATATATTTTAGCCATTTGAAACAATCATAGCTACAGGACAGAATACAGCCAGAACAGGTCAAGAGGTGTGTTTTGCCAATGACCAGGCCCAACAAAAATGATACCACCAGCAGAAAGAGAATCCAATACACAGACTGTATTGTAGACAAGAAGGACATTCCATGAATGATCGCTGGGGGTACAAACAGATCAATCAGCTGGTACGTAATCGATGCCACCCCCAACGATCCCACAAAAGATGTGACTCATCCCACAACAGGTGGTACAAACAGAGACCCGAGGTTGCCCACAGTTGGCATGGGAAACAGCCAGACCAGCAAGCTGAACACATAAGAGAAAGGTGACCACATAGTGACTCTGACCCTATCGGCCCGCGTTCACAAAGGTCTTAAGCAGACTGGGGCCCAGCTCCAGGTAGAGTCAGGAGGTCTGCCCTGAACCAAGACGCTCTGTGGAGTGCATTCCACAGACAGACACTCCTGACTCCCTGCCAGTGGTCCCAGCTTTTATCCCCAAGCAGACCCCTGACCTTTGTCAACTCCATGCAGGACCCCTGGGGCTCATTTCCCTTCTGGCTCTCCCTGCAGGGCCGGCCGCACCCTGGGGGGAAGCTATAAGGCAAACCCACTCCCTCTGTATGAAGGGCTGTGGGGATCACCCATATGTCAACTTTAATTCAGGGGCTCGGGGTTCAAGCCCCAGCATTTCAAGGTGAGGTATGTCAGCCATGGTCAAGAATTAGAGGTAAGATACAAAATGCAATTCAACAGCTGTCAAAAGCAAACGGAGCTACTCGGAGCCTGCTGTGTTCCCAAGCGAGGCTCTTCTGCTCCTTCAGTAGTGATAACTGTACATCTGGCAGCAAGGATCTGAGCACAGACCCAGCTCTCCAGTCATTTCTCAATTGCAATTGTGACTGGAGGATGCCAGAGCTGGCTGACCAGCTGGGAAACAGCAGGTTTTGCCAACAGGATCAAAGCAGTATTCTTTCTGAACACTGTGATATTATTACTCTTGAGTTCCAGGATCTAGGGGCTCAGGATTTTCAGCTCTCTGTTGCATTTCTCCATCTGTTTACCATCCCACCCACCCTCTTCCTCAGGCAGCAAATAAAGCCATCCACAATGAGGCAGTAAGGGGAGAATGAGGGACTAGCAGCTGCAACCCAAATCCTAAATTTTGTGATTACAACAATTTGGCTTGTACCCAATCCAATAATCAAAGTAGCACTTGTTTAGACAGTGAATTTCTTAGGATTTCCAAGACTGTTCCAGACAAACATCCCTCCTTGGCTGACAGAAGGAGACTGACCATTCCATTGCAGCAGGTCTTGCTGGAGGCTGCCAACTGAGGTACAGCATGGGATCTGCAATCTAAAGGGCCATGGCAGAGAAGAGGCAGAGTTCCCATTTCATTTTATCTATCGGGCTTAAAGCAACTGTCAAAACATCACCCAGAGAATGTTGCCAGGAGAAATTAGTCAAACAGGTACAAGCAAGGAGAGTAATGTCTGGGAAAGTTGCTGCTTTGTGAGGGAGAACACTGCCCTAAGAAACTCTCTGTTTGCAAATACATATTCCAGCATTTCACAGTTCAAGTGCAAGTGCAAGGAGAACCACCCCGAGAGATTTTGCTGCAGTCAACTAGTACAAAGAGACTCCAGAGAAGACACAGGCAGGTGCATCTTCCTAGATTACTAGGTTCCTAGAGCAGTCTTGCAGAGAGTATGAGATGGAGCTGGGTGGCTCTTCCCACCTGCACAAGTTTTATGAGCAAGGTCATTACTTTTTCCTCCTTTACTACTCTGTTTTCATTGAGGAGCACCAGCAGCACTTTGGTGATATCTAGTAATCTGCAAACAAACAAAAAAATCCAGTAAGGAGTTCTGGAACAAGTCCTGACTCATCCTGGTGAGTCAGGCTATCATTCATTCAAATTTGTCTGATAATTTTGAATCACCAGCTTCAGATGGATGCACAGATCTTTTAACAGGCAAGTGCCAGAAGTTAACTCTCTACCCACTCATTAAAATATATGATGACCTCCTAAAAACAGTGTGAACCAGAACATGCACTGCCTTTAGGAGCTACAGCTGTTTCTTGTCTTCATTGTGGTCTGTAAACCACTTTGAGCTCTGAAAGTGCATCTGTTTGCACATGACCTCAAATAGTACTTAATACCTACAATTCATCATTTTAGTTTTAATTCTTCTCTCAACTGTCCAAATAAATAGTGTGATCCACCAAAAAAGCTGCCTGACTGCCACCCACCAAAAGTGACCCCACTGAATCCAAGGGATTTCACTGCACTGTCGTTTTGCCGGTGCTGTTCTGCCAACCGAAATTTCTAGCTGCAAATTACATTTGAGAAGATGTGCAAATATTTTAGATGCAGAATCAATATGTTGTAGGTGACAAATTACAACGTAGGGAAGGACTAGCTGCCTGTAAAGCATGGCTTCAATGCTGAATTAAGAAGTCTAATAAAGTGACAGCTACCATCATGCAACATAAACATCTGATTCACTCTCCCAGAGACTGCATGATTTCAAACAAGCATTTATAGGGTATTTATCTTAGCCTGTTCATCAGCTCCCATCAAACCAAGAGTGTCCCTACACTACAGATTGTCTATCCTTAAAGCTGTGATAATTGAAAGGCTAGAGATGGAAGTTACATTATGGATAAAAAAAAAACAACAACTATGCTAATTGCCTATGTGTGGAGAACTTCCACTGCAGTTTTGAAAGCAGTGGCCTGTGTATACCAAGCAGTGAATGATGCATGGTGTGATGCCACAGGCACGTGGAGAAAGCACTTTGCAATGTTTTAATACTTTCCTATTGAAGTATGATCCTGATTTTTAAAACAATCTGGCTAGTCCAATCAATTAGGTGCTAGAGGAGACGTCTCTGCTCATCCTCCTGGTGTTCCCAGGATACCCTGATGCTGCTGTGCCTCCAGGTTGAAGCAGGCATGCTGGTGCTTAGTGTGTTGGCAGCATCCTTCCAATGCCCTTGAAAGGGATTATGTTTTTGACTTGTATTCACCAAGAAGTTTGAGCTTTTACAGAGGATCCAGCACACTGCTACCCTTTTTCAGGAGCAGGCGTTTTGCTTGTGCTGTAATGACTTTGTTGAACTGCAAACTGAGCTGATTACCTGGGATGTTAAGGTATTAATAGTGCTCTCCTAAAAAGCCTAGCCTACAAGTCCAAGTCTAGTCCCATAGTAAATCCAAGCTTGCACAGACAGCAGCAGCAGTTAGAGCAGCTCCTCTGCCTATTCCCACAACAGCCCTTGGTAGGCAGCCCTGGCATAGCCTTATACAGAATTGTAAATAAAATCTAGGGGCTCACCTTTCCAAAGGTATTAAAAATTAACACCTCCAAGTCTTTACCTACAGCCTCAAACCCTTCCCCAGCCAGGTATATCCTAGTCCTTAGCTCTAAGAGTTCAAGCTTCTCTTTCTCTGGAATCGGGGAAGAAGAAGTGTAGG
>NW_008588841.1:38110-55402 GCF_000691845.1 Merops nubicus
AGAGAATCCAGAATGTACACAGGCACCACTCTGAGCTTCTCAGAGGATCCTAATAGTGATCTTGAAGGCTAACTAGCAGTTTTCACACACACACCAGTGACAGTGGTAAAGAAGTCCTCAGGTTAGGACATCTGAAGAGCTGTGGAAAGACCAAAGCCACCCAGCAGAAGGTTCCAGCCATTTTCACCACCTGCAATCACAGCCCTCTGGGAATTGTTCCTCTTGCAGCTTAATATTTTCACCATTCCAGGAGAAAGTGTAAGCAGAATTGGAGATGTTTGCCTAGAGACTTTTTCCTGAAATCAGCCTATCTGTAGTCACTGACCTCTAAATTTATTATCCTCCTCTTCGACTTTGGTTTTGGAAAATGACCATCCCAACCACGTCTGCTGTCTCAGAGGACTTCCCATGCATTTTTATGATGGACATTGCATTTCCTTCTCCTATCTGTGGTGGCTGGTGGAGGTGAGGCTTAGTTTGTGGCCAGCACTACACGATTTTTACTTCTAGAAGTATTAAGGCGAGCAACTAGATTCAGAGGTGTTGAAATGAGGTGTAGAGAGGCATTTGACTTAAGAAGTTGATGGAGCAAGGCATCATTCCTTTTCAAGTATGAGAAAAGCAGATGGGTTTTGAAGTCTGTTCCTCTAATGGAGGAAAAGGTGCTGAATTCTGGCTGTTTTGACTCAGAGAGAATAAAACAGACAGTAAAAACGAGTGTGAATGAATGATTGGCCTGTCTCTGTCCTACATAAAAATACCATTAGCTCATTTCATGTGCCACATGTTATTTACTGGCTGGGTCGCTGAGAAGCCTGTGTTCTCCACCCTAAATGCTGCTGCTGAATGCATAAATGCTTTTTTCCAGAGGGTAGATTGAGGCAGGAATGGCTCTCCCCAGCAGCAGCTAACACCATTATTGGGGTCAAACATCTACTTAAATCTGCAGTGGCAGCAGGCAAACTACTTATACCAGCACCTGAAACTCTTCCCAAAGCAGTCTTAGACCAAAACACAGCAGAGGTGTTAAGAGCTCTGAGCTCTTAACCTGCCCTGTCCTGTTCATGTAGGAGTGGTTGTCCCACCAGAGCTTTTGTCAATCTACATATGAAGCTGAGCAAACCTGCAGATCTCTGCATTTTGCCCCTGACAGACCCCACATTGCCATCAGGAGTCAAGAAAACAGGGAGCCTCATAGTCATGCCAGAGTCAAGTTTGCTTCTGAAAGCCTAGGAGCAAGAGCTGCCATGGTCACCTGAGTTGTTCCCAGCAGGTAAGCTGCACCAAGAACAAAGCCAGCCCCCCAAGATGAGGTCTCTGGTGTATCTGCTGCTCTCACAGCAGCAGGGAGGGGCAGAGAGGAATCCTGCTCAGTTCCTCTACCTGAGCCTGCTTGGGGTTTTAAAAAAGATGTTATTGAAAATGACATACAAAACCAGACTGACTAGTCACTGAGCTATCCAGGAAACTTAAGCTCTCTACAATATGACAAGTATTGCCAAAACTAGAGAAAAAAAAAAGATAATGTTGTGAACATCCCAGTAGACCTGAGTCTCAGAAGAACTGGACATCTGTCCAGTTCTGCAGTAAATGCCTTGTCAACCATCTGTGGCTTTTCCAATCAACCAAACAGGGTCAGGACTACCCCATTCTCTACCCAAGGGTTGGCAAAGACCATCCCTTACCAGGGGTACAAACAGCAGCTGCTGTTTTGTCAGATGTGGCAGCAGAAAAAGCCTCGAGCTGCATTCTTCAGAGCTGAAGAGGCACTCCTAGGGTGAGAGGGATGGACCTTTTCTGTTCCAGAGCAAAGGGAGACAACACACCTCCTTAGTATGTAGGGATGAGACTGTGCCTAAGGCACCAAACAGGATGGAGTAGAGTTTGAAGCACCTCCTCCTCCATTAAAGACACTAAAAAAAAGGGATCTGGCTGAAAAACATTGTTCAGCAAATAAACAGGCATCTGGGATTCAGTGTGAATTTTGAGACTGACCAAGGCTGGCTGAGAAGCAAGGTGTTTAACTAATGAGAGATCAAGACAAGGCCAGTTCTGCTGCAGCCCAGCATGGTTGTCTCCCCACCACTGCATCTGGGCTGCAGAGGGAGGCGAGAGTGGGAGCTCGGTGCTGGGTCCTGCTGGAGCCCTGAACCCCCTGGGCACAGACCCTCCAGACAGAGCCCACACGTTCAGGAAGCACCCCAAAAAGCTGTGTTCCTGCTGTCCCCACCACACATGCCACCGGACAGCTCTTCAGGGAGGTGCAGTTTTGCATGATGGCTTCATCACCACCACATCAACCGCCTCATTTCTGAAACTGCTGCTGGTTTGCTCCAGCTCCCCTGTGCTCAGGCTGGGGCTGGGGCCTCCAGGCCACGGCTGCAGATGGAGACAAGCCAGCAACAGTGACCGCCAGCACCACTTCACCAGGAGCTTCACATCCTCCTCCTGCTTGTCATTTCTGATTTTGCAGCCCGCTGGCCCAGACTGTTTGCATCCCTTGTCTCTGCAGAGAGAGGACAGAGCCAAGCTTCTTGCCACAGGAATTTGCACGCTCAGAAAGCAAACTCTTTCCAACATCTTGGTAGCACTGTAGGACATTTAGCACGCTCCCACCTTGCTGTTCATTACCAAAAGCCAGAGGTCACCCGGGGTCAGAGCTGACCAGCTCTTGTAAGAGTACAGACAATATGATAAGGCTTCGGGTGAGGGGCAGTGAAGATACTCTCTGGTTTGATATCTAACCTTACAATTCAGAATTGGAGGCATCTCCCTGCTGAAGATAATCTGTTTCCTCTATAACCACCCAGGAGGTTTGAAGAGATGCAGAAAGTAAAGCAAATCTCAGGGTGTATGGGAATTGGCAATGTGCAAACAATATCAAGCCTAACTTTGATATTCACCCACATTAAGGCAGAATAGAGGTCAACCAGCAATCCAGATAACCAAAGCAGAAACTCTGGAAAACCAGGCTCCTGACTCCAGCAGTACAGACATATTTATTTATAGAAATAGAAAGTTTTAAGCTTTTCAAAACATTTCTCAATAAATAGGGCCTTGGGTTCCACTGCACGATAAGGAAACATAAGGAGTAAAAATAGGTAGAGAGCCCTCAGGGAAAGAAAGAAAAATGAACATTAAATCTGTTTGTGAAAGTGCTTTCCCTGTAAAATAATCTCTTTCAAGCACATTGCTGGTTTTTGCTGAATAAACTACTGCCAATCTCAAGAATGGACAATTTTTGGAAAGATAATTAAACAAGAGGTCAAAACACATCTAGGGGAGCAGGTATGGCAATTACTTAGCCTTGATGCTTAGTGGTAGCTGAGAGACAAATTTATACATCACCCTTCTGAGCAGTTTAGGCTCCCATTTTCCTATTCTAGTGGTTTAACCACTTCTAGACTGGCTAATATCTAACCTACAATGTAACAGCCTTTTCTCCTTGTAGCTAGATTAAAAAGACAACCCAAAAGTCTTCCCAAACGTCAGGACACTCCAGAACCTGCTCAGGCCGTTGACATCTCCTCCATTTTGGTCCAACTGTCTTTAGGTCACATTATTTAGCATGAGAAACCAGATGTAGCCAGCTTGATGCTCATCAGTATTCCATCTGTATTGAGGGAAGTCAGCTGTGCCCAAGTGATTTAACAGAGGGGAGACAGACTAGGATGGAAAAACGTGGAGCCCAACAAATGGAATGACACCCCAAGAGCACAGGAAACTACACTGGGTCTGGCCTCCACCAGCAGACTCAGCTACTTCTAGACTCCACCCACTCCCAAACTCAGTGCTGACCTTGCTTTGAGCGAGAGGTTGGTCTAGATGACTTCCTCAGGTCCCTTTCCACAAGATCTCTCTCCCCATTACAAAGAGCCTACATGGCATTGCAAAAATGGATCAAAGAAAAGGAAAACCACCAGCAGGAGGCTTTGAGCAAGAGGTTGGTCTACGTGACTTCCTCAGGTCGCTTTCCACAAGATCTCTCTCTCCTACCATTACAAAGAGCCTACATGGCATTGCAAAAATGGCTCAAAGAAAAGGAAAACCACCAGCAGGAGGGTGCTCCACAACAAATCGCTGTTTGCTAACTAGAAAGTGGGAGATGGTCGGGATCCCCAAGTCACTCCTGAATGACCTTGTAGGGAGTGCATCCTCCAGCCCCATGGGAAGGAGCTGGCTGCTCCACCCGTAAAGCCTGTTGATGGCACAGCACCAGCACTGGAGAAGGCATGAGGGGAGCTCCTGCCGTTCCTCCTGATGCAAGGGACAAAGAGTTGAAGCTGGCTGAGGAACAAAGAGGAAAATGGAAGCTGGGAAATAGAAACTAGCACAAGGAGATACATCTGCAGTCACATTGCCTTCACCACCCATTAATTAGTCCTGCTACCCTGAGATATCTGAATTAGCAGATACCGCAATATCTGGTTGGCACTCTACTTGGAGGCCTCAGGGGTGTCTTTTGTGGATCTTCATGGAGGTGTTAATAATACAATTTTTTTTTGTGTTGCATAGAGAAATCTACCTGGAATCACCCCAAGCTATCAAATCAGAGCTGTGCCTTCACATTTGCCTTATTCCCACAAAACATTCAGCTTTGATCTCAAGGGGAATGAGTACAAGACACATGCTCCCCCTGATGGTCAGTACTGAAGGCTTAGGTGGGAGGACTGGGCAGCAGTAACTCTAGATGCTAAATGGACTGCTGGCTGTAGAGGCAAGAGACCCAAATATTTGACCTATTCCCCAAGGCAACTCCCCCTAAGTCCCGGATGCCAGTCAAGGAGATAAACCCATGAACACCAGCCTCTGCAGAGCAGCAAAGGGAAGTAACCCAAATATTTGACCTCTTCCCCAAGGCACCTCCCCCTAAGTCCCAGATGCCAGTCAAGAAGATAAACCCATGAACATCAGCCTCTGCAGAGCAGCAAAGGGAAGTGGTGTTATGCCAAGAAAGGCAGGCAGGATGATTCAGAGTTGCTTTTAAATTACAGGCTTCCTTCAAAGTGGCAGCCATCTGCAGTCACACAAGCTGCAAGACAAGAGCCTGGGGGAGACAACTCCAGTTTCTTTACTAAATGAAGTGGAATAGGCACCTTACTCACTCTCACCCAATCTAATTGCTACCATTGCCATCAATTTTTAGGCTTCAATGTTGAATAAGAGATGGAGTTCCTATTTTAAAACCACCCTTGGTTCTTCAGTCTGACATCTGCAAAGTCAATGGGAAATAGAAAAAAAAAGTCATCTAAAGCTTTGGTCCTGCAGGTTCCCAGAGATGCTTATTGTCTTTCACAGGGACCCACGTGGTGGAATGGGTTTCTGTCTCCATGATGCTGCTGAAGCCACACAATTTGCCCCACAGTGTTAGATTTTAGGTGTTCAGAAAGAAGTGGGCCAACATCTGGGACTGCATTCAGAGGGCTCTTGGGATTTCTCTCCTGGTACAGGGTGAAAAATTGCTTTGAACCTCCAGCCTAAACAGCATAGCTGGGGCCACAGGTCTTCCCAATACATCATTTTTTAATTCCACATCAGTGTTAAATGCATCTAAAATTCTCCAGCAGTGGTACTTGACCATGACCTTTGTTATTTTCCCAGTGACCATTTACTCATATTTGTTGTATGAAGATGCCTCTCTTCAACTTTCAGGATCTTGTTAGAGCTTTATCTGTCATATTGAAGAGGTTCTCCTTACAACCTTTTGTTCCAGATATTGAAAGTTAGCATTTTGGTTAGCATGAAACTGTTATTCTAATAGCTTAGTAAATTGCTCGGGTTTCTTATAATAAAGTATACTAATCAATCCTTCTATTTTTTTGGTAAACCTTATTAGAGGGGACCCTGATCAACCCTTTTTGAAGTGCTGACCTAGGCAGACTCCTCATACAGCAATTACATTAGTACAGAGACAATATCCCCTTCCCAGACTACACGTGCTCAAGAACCACACTAATAGTTCTGTGATCAGTGAACTCATATCCAGCATATTCTTCCACTGGTCATCCTTTGTCTTCTCTCCCCATGCCACCATCCCAACACATAAGCTGGCATCTCATTGCCAGTGCCATTTCCATTCAGTCTTGCAGAAGTCTACATACATATTCTGTTGTATCAACTCAACCCAAACTTGTAATCTCACCCAAAAATACCACAGCAAGCTCCTTCAACAAAATTATGTTTCCCTTAACCCACAGTGGTAGAAAAAACGGAAATATTTCCTTCTGTGATTCATTATTCGGTTTAATTCTTTAAGGCTCCTTTCAGATAACATCAACAGTCCATAAAATTTGTGATTCTCTGCATACATTCAAAATCCAGCTACTCTAGTCACTGTTTTATTTGCATTCGCTTGAAGCATAAACACCAAAGACTTAAAAGCATCCCTATTCAGAGCAGGTAACAAAAAAAAAAGCCAAAAAAAAGAAAACAACAAAAAAAATAACTCCTTCCCTCTGCATCTAACATGCAAGCCTAAATTAATTTTTATTTCAAAGCACTAGCTGTTTCTGCTATTAAATGTCCCACAGAGGATACAGGATAGAAGACTACAGAGATCTTCCATAACACCATTCAATGTATTGAAAAAGGAAGAAACATCTGAGGCTCCTGGCATATTATTCATATATTTGAGCATCACCAGAATGAGGATGGATCAAATTTGCACGATAGTAAAAACAATGAAGAGAAACAATGCTTACTTGTGGCTCTGCACAGGCTTATTTTTCAGAAGGGCTTGGTTTGGATTTCCTTTTGTTGGAAAGAATTCATCAACAGTGAGATAGGCTTAGTGTTGATTGTGTATGTCAGGTTCTGCAGAGCATTTACATCTCTTTGGATCTGTGCAAAAATGCTACAGAAAGACCCCCACTGGAACAAGTCTTTGATCAGGCTCTAATGTTGTTTCTAGTCCTAGAGGTGAATTAGCAGCCACCACAGCTCACCGTGCATTTAATTCTACAGCTGAGGACCAAAGGTCTCAAAGATACACCATCAGCTTCAGTACAAGTTCAGAAGTAAAGGACTGAGGGGCTCTGGGGCTAGCTGAAAAATCAGAGATATGCTCCCATTTTTCTTCTGCTTCATTTTGCAGATCATCTTCAGGGACTCGGACCACTTCTACCATTGGCAGCGGGTCTTTCCACCCAAGAAACTCTTCTTTTAATGAGCATAGGGCAGAAGCCTAGATAAACCTTGCACTTCCTGGTCATAGATATAGTTGTGGCCCCTCCTGCCCCAGTCCCAGGTTGCCTACTGTCCCATCCAGTTGCTTTTATGCTTTTTTTTTTTGCCATTTCTTCCTCACCTGCCCCCCATCCTTGCTGCTACTGGGCATTTCCCAAACTCTCTCCTTACTCTGAGGCAAGAAACTTGTCTCTAAATTCTAGCCTAGACTTATTTATGACGTGCTTTATATTCTGCTGTTCTACATCACTGTTCCTTTTTTCCTGCAGGACACAAAATTCAGATTAGAAAAAGCAAAACAACAACAACAACAAAACCCAACAAGATCTTGTCTCAATCTTGTAGAATATCTCCAGCCTGCAAGCTATATGCACACTGGCAAGATGTAGATCTATTCTTTTCTGCAGGTATGCATTTTGTAGTTTTTAAGAGGAAATCAGAAGGAAAGACTGATATGGACAAGAAAAATAAAAGCATGCACCAAGGTCAGCCTGCCTGGGCTTCTAGGAAGCCTGTACTGGATAAAAGATGTTCCTCAGATTTAACTCTGAATAAATTATCTTCTGGAAGGCTTAAATTCCATCTCCAGCTACAGAGAAATCTTCCCCAGGCAGGACCACTGCACAGTGATGGTGGTTTTGCAGGAAGCTTCCTGGAGAAGGAATCCACCACCAGACCTTCCCATGTTGGAGCACACAGGGAGAGGTGTTCTCCTGAGATACTGGGGTTGTGGAGGAGGTGTCTGCAGGAGTTCTCACACTAACTGGGAGTGAACAGAAATCCCAGTTCTTCATGGGTGATGTTAAAGCTGCTGGAGGTGGGACACCATCCATGAACTTAAGGGCTACAGCAGCTTGCCCTACAATGTACTTCTTGCCCAAATTATTTCACTTCTGGTATGTTTGAGCTTCGGTGGCACACGTTGCAATCTGTTTGCCTCTGATGAGTTTGTTACTGTTTAGAGCAACAATGAAGACACAAATGGCATTTAGAACTTTCACTAGGCAGATTAGAGGCATTAATTAAAACTCATTTGATTTCAGGCATAATTTGTTTTCCTTCATTCTGCCATCAACAGTTTTGGTGCCACCTGATTTGTTGCAACGAAGCCTAACTGCAGCAGCTCTTTTAGCTGAGGGGCCAGTTCCCAAGGACCTGTTGTCTTCTAGCACCAGAGGGAGGGAGGCTGAGCCTTTCAGAAGACAAGACAGTGGATAGCTTCACAGGCTGAACTAGCAGACTTAAGAGGGAAGGCTGAGTGCACATTGTGCAAACCAAGATAAGTGGCTCAGCTGAAGACAAGGTGCATTGCCTAGCTTTATATTTGCTTGTCTATGAAATCACACACTTGTGAGGAAGTCGTTTAATGGATAATATTTCCTTTTATCAAGCTCTTTATTGCTCCCTCTCCCAGATAATTTCACTGCCAATTCAGTTGTGTAGGTTTAATGTTGCATAGTTGTATATATATAGTTGTATAGCTTTAATGCATGACAGGACACACCATGCTCTGTACAGACCCCCCAGAACCACTGCTGGTCTTACTGTAATTGGGTTAGCCTGAAAGAAGAGTCAGGGAGCTGGATTAGCTCTCTAGAAAAACAGAGCTCTCTCTCCTGGCTCTGGCATTTTTTCACTGTGCTGCCACAGGCACTTCTGCCTCCATCTGCCCTTCCCCTTCTCTGTGGGTTCATGGTGGAGACGTTTCCTCTGCCTACGCATTGGTACAGATGACCACTATAAAGTCCTTATTTCCACTGAATCCTGCATGCTTTGATAGGGTGCACACACACAAAAAATCAGGACTTTCCCATAAGAATATCTTCTTAAATATTCACTACTGATTATAACAACTTAGCATGGTCCTTCTGGCTATGGTTAACCCAAGAACCTTTACAGAAGATAACTTTGCAGAGTTTTACAAATGAGACAATTTTCTACCATGAGGTAATTTTCTTTGGGAACTCGCATTTTCAATGAAGGTTTTCATCATTCCCCTCTTCCCAGGAGGTACCAGGCACCTCCCCAGGCAAAGCAATGCCAGCTCCATGTGCACTCATGCTTCAGAGGGTTCTTTTCCAGCTGACAACTTGATGAAGATTAAATTTGAAATCCTGTTTAATAATCATATCTTTCTTCACCGTTGTTTACTACTATGTAGAAAATTGTTTTAAAGATTTAGCGCTTCCCCCCACCTTTTTTTTTAAAAAAAAGAAAAAATAGAGGTAGTTGAATCCATGCATGGGGAGATAAAGTTTCCTCAGATTTCTCAAATCTCAAGGTTATTTTCCTCTGAGATTACAGCAGGCTGTTTCCTACAGAACTAAAGCAAGAGAAAACCAGAACTTAAAATAGAGCAGTAGGCACCCAAGGGCCTCATGTCTGCAAATGGAGAACATGAAGCACATGAAGAACTCAGTTTAGGGAACAACTTGGTGGATCTGCCCAGAGAAATACCACAATTGCTCCTACAGGGCCAAGCCATGAGAAAGAACCACCATATTTGTAGGGCAAAGGAGGTTTAAAGGAAGGAAACAAAACCATCTTCAGCTGTACTACATAGAAACAAGAGTTCCAATCACTCTTCCAAACACTGTCATCTGACTTGGAGACTTTCTTTAGAAACAGCATTTGCTCTTTGTTTTTGATCAAATAGTTGGTTTTCCTCCTTAGAATGGGACTGAGCCTTTTAACACTGCTGTAGAGACACTGCTAATAAATATTTAAGACTCAAAGCTTTAAGTGAAAAGAAGGATTTGTTGGATAATATTTCACTTGCTTTAAATTGTTTGTTCACTGTTAAAATTGAAAATTTTAATGTTATGGTGATTGCTCAGAGAGCTGATGTTCAGACACTTCCCCAAGAAACCCAAGAGCCAGGAAGGCAGTCTATAAATAACTGCCTTGGAAATAAACTTCTGTGAATTGGACATAACCCAGATCAGATCTTCAAGCGTGTTGTAAATTACCCACAGCCAGAGCACAGGTCAGAAATATTTAGTAGCATTGAGCTTCATTCCTCAGATTCACATCCTAGGAGTATTTTAAACTGGGAGCAGACAATAAAGAGGGCTGCAGTTCAGTTCTGTTTGCCCTCAGCCCTGGGGATTTATTCCTGTGCTGACACAGCAGTATTGTCTCCTGGCCTTGCACTCAAGCAAATGTCCATAACAACCAGAAGCATCATCTGAATTTTCTATTAGATTAATACCAAAAGGATGGCTTGTGATTTAGGACTGCTTATGGTTAAGCTGACTTGAAAAGTACTACAACAGTCTTAGAGAAAGGCAGGAGAGCAGAATCACACAGGAGGAAAGAAGGGAGAAGAGGATGGATGGGTTGCACTGTCACTCTCCTGACAATGAGACAGAGGGAGCTGACAGATCTCCTCCTTGAAAGGAGCAGAGTAGTGGCTATGTGGGATAACACGTGCTATTTTAGATGCCATTTTGTACCACAGTCATTTAGCTCCAACACAGGCTGATGGAGGGTGACCCAGCAGCACCGTCATGGACTCCAGTCATTTGTGCAAGGCACAAAGGGACTTGTTGGCTTTTTTGGTTTGGTGTCTGAACTCACACTGAAGTCTGTACTCAAGGAGTACATATTTCCATTCATTTTTTCCAGGCTGAAAGTAATTAAGGTTGTTGATTTATAAAGCCTCCACTCCCTGAGACCTATCTGCTGTACCTATTGTGGAGGTCGCCTTGGGCACACACTGTCCCTTCTCTTAAGCTAGGGAAGTTCTCAGTGTGCTTCAGATAACACAGCAAATCAACCAGAGAAAATATTGCAATAAACAAGAAAAAGAGGTGGTGACCTGGCTAAACTGCTGAGGGGAAGGGACGTCCTTACAGATTCACTGCACCAACTGCCAGCGTGGTTGCTGTGATGATTGTGAAGTCCTGCAGGACAGCTGCTTTGCTTACCAGCCTGGTCTCATCCAAGGGCTGAAACAGCCAGTGCTGTCATGGCACCAGACTCTCAGTCACAGAACTTTGCAGTGAGGTGGCCCACCAAGAGATGGCCAAACCCACAGCCCCATTCCAGGCAATCACATAGTGCTGGTGTGAAGGGGTGGCAGAATTTGGCCCTGAACCTACAAGAAGATCAAGACAAGGTCAATACTTGGACAAGTTGAGCAGGATGAACTGTGTTCACATCCTGCATTTCTTCCACAGAGCAACCTTAGCTGCAACCAAGCTCAAAGCCTTGAAGAGGAGAAAGACTCAGGCCCATATTCATTTATAGGAAGAGCACAGGTAGACCTGTTGAATCAGGATTTGTAGTTGGAAGCTGTGATGCTTTTTAGAGTGAGCACACATCACAAACTCTTCACGTTTCCATGAGTTTCACACATCTTTCAAGACAAGGAGCTCATGTGAAGAAGCACCCATAAAAAACCCTTGGGAGATAGCTCTGTGATTTCTGAGATAATCCTCTGCAGTTTCAAATAATGATCTAAGCCTGAGCTGTGGAACTCATGCATTTTTTCAAAGAGATGAGTCTAATTTAGAAAGTGTGTCATATATTAGACACCATGTCTTTTAACTGGTTGTATTTCCATGGATGTGAGATATTTCACTTGATTTAAGAAACTTACATTATGCTTCGGCTCAAACAGTGTAATCATAATTAGTCATAAAACCTTAATTGCAAAGAGGGCTAGCCAGACCAAGACACAGAATTTTACTAAGCAAGGATAAGGATGCTGCTTTTTAGGATTATTTTGTATAAATTCAAATGCAAAACTCTCAGGACATCTGCAGTAAAGTTTAAATTAGCAACTTCAACTAAAAGTTCCACAAGTGCAGATCTGATGAAGCAGAATTGCACTCTGCACAGTCACCTCTGGTTCCAGTCCTCATATGCCCTTTTGCATTCCACCATTCATCCATCCTCTTACTGTCAAGACTCCCAGCATCTTATGGAGAAAGCATAGACCTGACACAACAACTCTGCAGGCACCAAACCCATGTGGATGCTGAGGTGTCATTCTCCCTGTGCACTTGGAGCAGAGCTGTGTCCCATCCCTGTGAAGCCAGCACAGGGAGGCAGGCATGCCAAAGCCCAGCCCACCATCTGACCTTTAGGGTTTCTGAGCCTCTAGAAGTACCTCTTTCCTGCAACTATAGAGTCTGTGTTCCCAGACTTGGCAATTCAGGTTAGGAGATTACATCCAGAAAGATGAACCCAAGCAGAGACTGGAAAGCCCACCTGCAAATAGTCATGGCAGATCCTTATGGCAGCAGGTTCCTTTCCCCATCAAGGAGGTGACTCCACCGTACACCAGTGAAAGTCACCCCTCTGAAGCAACCACTGGGTACACAACTACCATCCTTCCTGAATTTTCTAAATAGTGCCCGAGTAGTGCAGGGAAGTTTGGCTAGCTCTCTTGGTGAATTTGGCTGCAAATTAACCTTCTTAGCAGCATGCTGTTGGCTTTGTCAGAACTGGCAAGTCTGAGCATCCAACCATCCATTAGTGAATGCTGTTAACAAGAAAGAACTCCAGGGCACTAGGTCAGGGGAACAGCAGAGAAAACCCAAGTAGGTCAGACTCACTAGAAAGGCCAATTTACTCCTAACTATTCATCACATCATACACCTCTGATAGTCCTGAGCTTTCAGGAGACAAAAATGCAGTGTGTCCCTCTGGAACCAGAGTGGTGGCTTCATTCATCATGTATGTTGCTATGCAAAGATAAAGGAGATGGTGAGATCCTTTTCTCTGAATATGTCAACTCCTCACTGCCTCTTGCAGTAGGTTGAACAGTTATGGGGAGGACTCTTAGCTTCTCCTCTTCCCTCACCAGTCAATCACCTGGAAGGGGTGTTCTAAGACCACATTTATTAAGCAGAGGACAAGCTTCAAGTACCTATGACTCAGGGAGCTGGCTGGTGCTATCAGTTAGGGATACACAGATTAGAAATACCCTTATCTCTTCTCTGCAGATCCTCCCCTTAGTTTTTAACGTTAATATCACAGACAGTTTGGTTCCTAAAGGGCAAGAAGGCGCATTATAGAGATAGCAGAAAGCAAGGGAAGTGGAGGAGGCAAAGTGGGCACAAGGATGTCTTGGTATAAGGAGAAGATAGAAACTTCAGGTGGAATATGGTTAAGGCAAAGAAGATTAACAAGGGCATAGTCACAGACACTGATGTAGAAAATGGGCAAAGGGAGAACACAGAATGTTATTACTTTCATAGAATCATAGAACCACAGAATATTGGGTTGGAAGGGAACTCAAGGATAAGTCCAACCCTTTTTGGGAAGTTCATTATGGAGTCAAGTGCAAGGGCATTGATTGTGGTGGGTTTGGATGTGCTGGTTGAGACTCATTTCATCCCAGTTTTAACTATTCAAAAATAAAGTTTGACATCTAGCATAAGCTGTCAGTTGAGGCCCTTTTTCTAATCAACAGAAAGGGAGAGAAGAAGAAAGACACTTTCCTCCTCCAACCAGGGACATCAGAGCAAGACGAGATTAATCTTTTCACGTGCTTGAAGAAGGAAACCAGCTCCTTCTACTTAGCCATGTATGCTGACTGGGGTTAACCTGTCCCTATTAACAAGGCCCTGGCCCAGGATTATTTCTCTGGACACTATGCTACTATTACCATCAGCAGATGGGAACAATGGATCTATGAGGAGAGAGAGAAACATCTCTCAGAGATCTGCTTCAAAGCAGCCTCCAGAACTCACATGCACGTCAGCAAGCCTGGGGCAGGACAAGCCTCTATCCTCCACAGTGCCTGTCCTATTGCAGGGGTTGTGTCATCTCATGCCAAGACACAGTGGCAAGCCAGCTTCTGAGCTTTCAATTTCATTCTTGCTCTGTATGATGACGTTTGAGCTTGGTGATCTACCTGACCCATCAAAACCTGCAAGAGCTGCTGCCTCCTCTGAGCTTTGTTTCGTTGCCTTATCCAGAGTCTGAAGTGGAGATGGCAAAGTCCATATTTGGAATAACTCCAGTAGCTTGGTGCATCTATCTGTGTATACTCTCTGCTTTCTGAAAAGATGATGACCAAATCAAATGGAGATTTTCTTTTAATCTGGCCTATTTTAAATCAAGATGTAAAGAAAGATATTAAAGCTGCTCCTGTGAAACACACTTCTCCATGAATTAGTAATTGTGTTTACCTTCTACATTGGGAATTTTTTGCCTGTGTTGCTGTTTCTTACTGCCACTTAACACAAGGAGCTTGTATTGGAATGAGACTATTTCAAAGCAGTTTTACATGCATGTAGAGGCTGGGACTTATTTACTTTCTGACAGTTATTTACTTCCTGTAAATATTTCACAGCCACAGGATCTCCCAGATGAAAGCAGAGTTTGCTCCGTGCTCCTGTTCAGGAGTCTAATTAAAAACTGAATAAAATGGGAGGGATGGAGCTTAAGCACTAACTGAGATGGATGTGACTGGAGGGAATTCAGCAAGGGGAGCCTGTTTCTTGGCACAAGCATTGAAGCTTCTGCACACAAGCAGAGAAAAATGCCCAACACAGAACTGCAAGCCCCAAGATGGATAAAGGGAGCAGGGGAGAGGCTTTCAGAGGTGGGAGAGCTGTGAGCCAGCACTGCTCCTGCACAAGTTGTATGCTGTTTTCACTCAAAGGTTGGTCCTGGTCACTATTTCACATCACCAAAGCTAATCAGCTCCTTTTGCCTGAATACCAGCACAGAACCAAAGTCATCAGCAGCATCTCCTCATGCCTGGGATCCCACCAGCCCAGAGCCACCACCATGGGGACAAGACTTCTGCATCCCACCTGAGGGCATCTCCTCACCTACGGTAGGTCACTAATGCCACTGGTGTCCCAATACACCTTAATACTCTAGAGGCTGTGAGGCTGAGAGTTGATACTTTCTCCAGTGTGTTAATCATTACAACAGAATGATAGGCACTAAAAAGGACTCCATGGCTGTCCTGCCTCTATATTTGGACAATTTCCCACAATCAGTGCTCCAGAAAAAGGCAGGGACTTCAAAGTAATCAAATTAAGAAAAAAAATTCAAGATCAAGCATTACTTTCCCTGTTTTGTTTTGTTTTGTTTTTTCCAGATCTAGCTTGTTTGCTGTTGGTTAAGGAAAGATTACTTACCATAGCTGTCTAGAGGGCAAGGGCAAATTGCAATGTGCTTAAGGGTTTGAGTGAGGATTTTTCGCTTAAAAGAGTACATTTGGAGACAAGGGAGATTATGAACTACCCTTTAACAAGATTCTCAAGCCATCAGGCTGTTTAACATTATTGATCAGTGCAGCCAGAGCACATTTAAAAAAAAAAAAATCTATCAGATTAAAATGGAAATAGCTTTCTTGTTCTGAGTTCTCATAAACTTCATTTCCCTTCGCAGCAGAAAGCTTCTATGAAAGATGAGTGGTCCCCAAGCCCAAAGCGGTGGCCCTGCCAGGAACATGCTGCCCAGCACCCCTGCCAACTCCTTCTACCTTGTACACAAACACACTCAGCAACTACATGTGTGTGACAGGTATGTTCTAAAAACAAAAAAAAAAGAGGTGTTTCAACAAAAAAATAGCCCCAGACCTAACTCATCAAACCAGAAGAGACATCTCCGAACAGCCCATTGTTACAGGAAGCCTTTTTAATAGGAAGGAACATCACTTGAGTGTGTATTTGAAATAGTCTTCTTTTGAGAATGCCCATTCAAAATCTATCCAGATCTGATTGATGTCACCCACCTAAAGAGCAAAGCTTTCCTCTCCAAAGTGCCCATGGTGGGGATTGCACTTCTTCTGGGGAACATGTTTGCAAAATAAATAAAAAGAAACACTTTGTTTTCAATTTAGTGCCCCAAAAGTTGACAGCAATAGTAGTAAATAATAGAAATTATTTGTATTAGTAGCCTTGTTTATTCTAATGATGTTGGCATTTTCTGTGAAGATTAATTAGCAGTAATGTTGCAAATACTATTACAACTGAAATATGCACCATAAACCCAAACTAATTTGACTGACCTATGTTCTAAGGTAAAATATGTACAGTAATGAGATTCTAATTATCCTTTGTTATGGCAGGCCATTCTCCACACTCCTCTTTATTGATAGGAGATGTATTGTTTCAGCACTTTAGCTCGATTTGTTTTCTCACATTTGCATTTTCTTATGCACAGAAAATGAAAGGCGATCATTACCTTCTTCACTTTGCATTCAATTTACATGAACAGCACATTACCTCATCCTAACTCATTTATCTGCCACAGAAACTTGACAACAAAAGCTACTGTCAGTGATGAATAAAGATCATTTCAAACGGAGCAAGAAGAAACAAGATGAATTATAGGTTTCAGGACCTTTTGTTTGCTCAAGAAAGGGAAAATAAAGGATTTTTTCCACCTAGGCAACACGGCTCTCACAAGGCTGTAACTCACGCTCAGCATCTCAGATTTACCTGCAGCTGGTTGGTCCTTCCTGCACACAGAAGCAACTCCAAATACCCACGACACCATAAACATCTCTCCCGTTTGCTGCACAAAGGCACATTTTTAATGTTTTTGGTCTGAGCACACAGAATTTACAGTTGGTAAGCTCAAGCAAACGCTGTAACAACTCCCCGAGGGCTGCTGCAGCCTCCCAGCAGCTCCCCAGGCTGTGAGACACAGCAGCTCCAGCCCAGCACCTACCCCACGTCCCACCTCAGCCTGGGCGCTGCCGCCGAACGTGCCGTGGGGTCCCCTCGCGTTGGCAACAGCAGAACATCCAGCTTGCTTTGCTGGGAGCTAGTGAAGCCTGCCAGCTCCCCTCTTCTAGCTCTCCTGCTTGAGCTCTCCAGCAGAGCCTGCCAGCCCCTTGCTGCTCTTCTTCAGCAGTGTTAGAGCTCAGCCAGTACCGAAAGGCAACAGCACCAACACCACACTCAGAAATGGAGTTCTGCTTTAAATTGCCTCTGTCTGGGACCTTTTTGTAGTTGGGCAAAGCACCACGAGCCCCAAGTGTACATGGGTACAACGATGGATTTCGGTTCTGCCCTGTGCATGGGGAGAGGCAGAAGCTGGGGAGCAGGTTTTGAGGAACAGGTCGTTGGCAGAAAGCCCACAAGCCCTCCCCAGAGTCAGATGAATGACTTTGGCCTACTTTCCCTA
>NW_008588841.1:55433-58804 GCF_000691845.1 Merops nubicus
CCTCAAGGAAGAAAGGGGAGGGGGAGATTTTGACCTTTCCAGGACTGAATGTTTCATTTATTTTTTTTACAATATTCAGTATTTTCCCAAAAGCTGTTACTCACCTTCAAATAGCTCTACATACTAAGGGAAAGTCAGAAGAAGGGAAGAAATGGGTTTCAAAAGCTGTAAGTAATCCACTATTAAATATGAATGGTTTCATATGAAAACCCACCCTTTCTTTTCTGTATGAAAACCTGCTTGTTTTCCTATTTGATTGCCCCCATCTTCTTTCTCTTTCAGTCTGCAATTTGGCCAGTGGAGATGAGGAGCAGCCTGTGAACGTGTCCTGGACATGGGCTGCCCTACAGCCAGGAGCCTGCACACTCTCACTGCTTCAGAACTGGTATTTTATCAGCCCATCCCTAAGCCAGCCCACTGTCCAAGCCTCCAAGTAGCAGGTTCCTCTCTGTGGCCTCAAGTACAGGACCTAGGAAACTCCACGTGTTTCCAGGGTTTGGCCCAGCAGATCTGGATAATGGACCAACAGTCTCACCTCACTTCATTGAGGTTTTTAGTTAGATCATCTGTGTGAGACTGTGCTGGCTGACACAGCCCTGCTCCAAGGGTGCCTGGTCTCTGAGAGGAAACATCATCTGTAGGGCCATCATCAAGGGAGTTGTGACAGCTCTTTTGGATAGACCTTGCTGAAGCTTTTGAAAATTATATTGTGGAGTTTTATCTGGCAAACACCACGACCCAGATAGGAATGGGAAATCCAGTGCTTTAAAGAGGTTCACTGAGGCTGGATTACTTTGTTCTTGTGCCATGCTCAACCTCCAAGCATGGCAGTAATATCCTACAGGGCAGGAGATGAACCCAAAAACTGCAATTACCGAGCAGGATGTGACCCCTTCAGTAACACCCATGCTGCCATTTCAAGCTTCAGCAATGACACATCTGGGAACCTTCAATTAAAGGGTTACCCAGGGTAAATAAACAAGCACTTGCACTTTGGAACTATTGACTAAGCTTCACCACCAGAACAATTTGTTAGCGAGAGGTTTGGGCAGTAGGAAGAAGATGGCAAATATCCCCCTCGTAGTCTCCATTTGTCTCCTGGGAGCTTGTCTTGGTGCCGAAAATACAGGTGGGTTCATTCAAAACCTAGCAAGCCTCTCACTTTGGTGTCTGGGGGTTTACTGGCACGGGTGAAGAGACAGCTTGTCCCTTGATGGTGGGACAGCTTGTGGAGTCTCATAAGAGATGAGAGCTCAGAGGGATTGCTGCATTTCACAGCTCCTCTCTTTAAAGCTATCATTCTTTTCTTGAGAATGAAATAATAGATTTTATGCTGATTTTATCCAGAATGTGTCATAGGGATTAATTTTAAGAATAGGGGTTTTTTAAAAAATTTTTGCAGCCTCTAAGCTTTCAGAGCTTGATTAAGCCATCGTAGAATGCACACACCCACACACAGAAGGAAAAAGGAGGGAGAGCATCGTTGGTGGAATAACATCCACACCTCTGTGTGTGCAGAATAGGGTTTTTTTAAAAAATTTTTGAAGCCTCTAAGCTTTCAGAGCTTGGTTGAGCCATCGTAGAATGCACACACAGAAGGAAAAAGGAGGGAGAGCATCGTTGGTGGAATAACATCCACACCTCTGTGTGTGCCACCACTTTGTCCTGGAGCACAAACAAGTACTCACATCCATGACACAGTCATTGAATTTGCCACTGCAAGAACTGTTTAACGCCAAACCCAGCGTGGATTTAACAAAGACTGTAAGACGCAGCCAAAATCGTAGACAAGATAGAGCAGTTGATGGATGTGGGCAATCAAACATAGTAATGCAGGCTGTTGCTTGATTTATCTGCAGCAGCAACAGTTCCAGCAGAGGCTGGTGCACATCCAGTGTGAGTACTTGTTTGGTGCAGGGCTGGACTTGCCTCTGGCACTAAAACATTGCAAGTAACAGGTTAGAAAAAGGGCTTCTTTCCAAAATGTCAGCAGAACCTCAGAGTGGTACCACGACCCACCCAGATGTAGCTCCTAGAAAATGCTATTCTCAGCTGGCAGGACAGGTCTGCCCCCACAGCCCCTCGGCCCAGAGACCCATCTCACTCCCTGGGATACTGGTTCAGCCGCTAAAAAAAAATTCTTGATGTGAGGATGGTTTCCAGCCAAGGTGAGTACCATGCCCGTGACCCCCTGGGGCTTACAATCTTCAGTTCAAATCAAGTTTTCCTTGTAAAGCAGCATGTGGGATCAGCAAGCAACAGGAAAAACCTAGAGGGGTATGAAGGAGGCAAAGCTGCATTCATTAAAATGAGTTCTCTTCATTAAATGGGTTAATTACAGCAGGTGGCTGGCACATCCCACTGGGAAGAGCTGGAGGAGTGGCTCTGGCACATCTGGCTCCCACCCACAGGGGGTTCCCCGGGCACTAGGCACATGGAGAGCCCAACAGCATGGCAAAACCAAAGAAGGCTGCTCCAGCGTTCCCACCTGAGCCTTTCCTGCCCAGCCTGGGGACAAGCTGGAGGCTGCAGCCCAAGCCATGGGGAGGAGAAGGGGGCAAGTCTCCCCCAGCGAGGCTGTGCCCCCCCAGTAGCTCCATGCTCTCAACACCCTGCTTGGCTGGGGAGGTGCATTTTGGGGTGTGCATTCATGTCCCTCACACAAACCACAACCCTGCAGCTGGGAGGGGACCAGCCACCCCCACAGGGGCTGCAGTGTTTGAAACAAGCCTGGCTTCTTCAGAGGTCAGTGCTTTACCCATCAATATCTACTGCCAAACAATTACATTAAGGCCAGGATTTTATTGTACTCCTTTTTGGTTTTCACCAAAACCACACCAGGATGAGGAAGGCAAAGGTGCAAGCTTGCCCTACAATGATTAAATGACTGCAAAACCAACTAGTTCAGTCTCTTGCAGAGAGATTTTTAGGTGAAGGGATTGGTTACACCATCAGTGGCATGGCATAAATCAGAGCAACCCATCAGAGGCTCGTGAGAGCTCAACAAAACTGATCCTCTGCAGGTTTGGAGACCTGGGGGGATCTGCTCTGGACCAAGAGCAGAAGTTATGAGAAGGAACGAATGACTGGTACTGCCCCTGCTCTCCTCTCTGCCCGCCTGGCCAAGCTCACGCTCTCCTTGACCCTCAGAGGGCCCAGGTCACAGGTTCCAGCACAGAGCCCCCAGATGAGGGTTTGTGTCCAGGGTGGCCACCCGCAGGTCCAAGCAGAGCTGCTCTACCGTGCCATCTAGTGACAAAAAGGGACCCGGCTGCGAGCACCAAGGGAGGATGCAAAGAGAGGAGAGGCTGGGAAGGCAAAGTAGAAAGCTCCTCTGAGTGAATAAGGTCTTCTTTAAAGTGGTAGGATGG
>NW_008588841.1:58835-65967 GCF_000691845.1 Merops nubicus
AAGAGTGCTCAGCATAGGCAGGGGCTCCAAGAGGTGAGGCAGGAGCAAAATTTGCCAGGTGGCTGTCACAGAGAAGTTGCTGCTACTGCCCTTGCTAATGAGACACGTGGACCTGCCAGGAGACCATTCATGGTATCACCACAGCAGGACTGCATCTCCTTGTGCCCTTCATCAGGCAGCTATCGTGGGAAGGCTGGTGACCACCATGGACATCCCATCTAGACTGGGGATCTCTTCAGGGCCAGCAGCTCTCTGCTGGTGGTTTCTGCCCAGGAGCTTGGCCAGCAAGTTGAAGGTGGATGCACACCACCTGGTTGACATGAGCAGGCCCAAGGGGTAAGGAGGGCTCATGTCACCCCTCCTGCCAGCTGGAAGCTGTGGTACCAAATGTGGTACCATGGGCAAGGATGAGGAGCAGGGAGAGGAGTAAATGGCCCGTGGCCTCCAAGGGCTGCAGGTGCTTGCAGAGGCAGATGGCCTTTCACAGCCAAAACATGCAGAGACAGTTAAAGCAGGACTCTCTGAGGCCAAAAAAGACCTCATCAAGCAGCAGCATGAACAAGCCCATTGTCCACCCCTCTCAAATAGCTTATTTCAGTTTCTGTATCTCTGGTAGGAGACACACCACCTGCCTGAAGGTGTTTTAAGCATCATCTTCAGCACTCCTAACCAGCCTCTTGCCACCAGTCATTTCTGTCTATCCACTGCTTTGACTCTTTGTTGTCCAGATTTGATCCTCTGGATTACACTTAAGTTAGACATCAAAGAAACCTTGATAACACTCCTGAAACATCCCCAGCCCCTGGCAACAGGGGGGTGAAGTCCTGAGAAGGGCTTGCTTTCTGGGAGAACAGAGCCTTGGCAGCCCACCCCACCAGCACCCCGTGCTCCTCTCCAGCCCCTCTCTCTTTTCAAACTGCAGTCTTCATCGGGAGCAAAGAGGCAAGCTCAGTTCTGCACAGGCAAAAACGAGCCAACTCCAACAGGCTGGAAGAGGTGGTTGCTGGGAACCTGGAGAGAGAATGCATAGAAGAAAAATGCAGCTATGAAGAAGCCCGAGAAGTGTTTGAAAACACAGAGAAAACGGTGAGTACTGTTGTTGGAAAGGGGCAACACCTCGCTCCCCCCAGCCCACATCTCTACAAGATCAGGAGGCACAGAGGGGGAGGGAGGGAGGAACAGTCAAGGGGAAAACCTGCAGGGGCCAAGTGCAGCATCTATCATGTTTTAGTCTCATTTTTGATCCATCACTTGGGCTGGGCAACTGCATTAAAGGTTTGGTGGTCACCAGTGGGATTACAGAGGTGGGTTTTTTCCTACAAGCCTTTTGCTCTAGCTTTGGAGTTATCCCTTTACTACTTCAGGCAGGCAGTGCCCAGAAATTCAAAATCAAAGGAAACCTTTTTTTTTCCTTTTGCAGATGGAGTTTTGGAAAACATATATTGGTAAGAGCTGCTTTTTTTCATTTTCAAATGCATAATATTCATCTCTCAGTGCATAAGCAGCAGATGTTTATTGAAACAAATGTATTCCAGCATTCAGAAACTGTGTTATGACAGAATAGTCAGAGTCATGCACCCTAAATCCTGCAGCCACCCAGCCTGGGCCTGTCTCATTTGTATATAAATTGCAAGGGGAAAAAAAAATTACTTAACATGTCTTTGTTAATGCAGGGTTTTTTTGAACAAACTTCAAAACCCTCACAGAACAAAAGCAGATCACATATACCATTGGATGTGTTGAGCCCTGGTCACACTCAGGGCTTCTAGTTTCAGCCATGGTATAGAGTAAAAGAGGACAGCAATAATTAACAGCCCTGCAGCAGGCAGCAGATGCTCTGCTCTCAAGCAGAGATCATAGAATCATAGAACCATAGAATCACTATGGTTGGACAGGACCTCTAGGATCATCAAGTCAAACATTTCCCTAACCACCAGACCATCTCCAGATAGGGCACAGCTTCATGCAAGCACACTGTGAATCCCTCAGAATGCCATATTAAAGTGAAGCCTCCACGTGATCACAGCAAACTGTTGTTTGCAACTCACACCAGTGGCCCCCAACCCTTGTTTCTCCACCGTTTTCTTTCCACCATCTATTTTTTCCCTTTCAGTCTCCATCCCAAACGACTCCTCCGTCCCCTACCAAAAAGATTTCAATCCCCACTAAAACATCTGAAACTAATTTTAAGGACATTTCAATAAACGAACTGCTTTGTAGATTGGCGAAGAGCCCAGAGCATCTCAATAAAAAGCCTTAAATAATTCAGATTATTCAGTCCAGACTCTAAAACTTAAAAGTTACATTTGCATTGTAGGACTATTCTCTGAAAAAAAAAAAAAACAGCAATGAAACTCAACATTGCATTTGTTTCCCCACCATTGTAACCAATTAGCTCTTCAAAAATTAACAATGCCATCCACTTCCCTGTCATCCCAAGTGCCTGCTCTGCTGCTCAGTTCCCAAGCTGCTGTTCCCAACACCTGCAGCCTACAGGAGCTCCCCCTTGGCACAGCACCAAAGTGAGACCAAGCCCCAGTTACCCTCACCAGGCAGCAAGAGCAGCCTCAGTCCACATCTGATGAGCAAAACCCGACACCCTGCCTCAGACAAGACAAAACCAGTTTGCCCCTGCTTGCAGTCTGCCTTTTGCATTCCAGCCCATTCCTGAAAGCACCATTACCAGCCACACTTACTGGCAGGACACAAATGCATCATGACATTTGCCTGCCTCAATGTCTTTGCATTCCTGTTTCAAAGCACATTTCCCTGTAATTTGATGTCACTGATTTCCTCTTCCATAGTGTTAGATCACTAGTTTTGCAAGACTGGATGTTTTTATTAAAGCCTCAGCTTCTCAGCTGTAGGCAACTGTGAAAACAAAAGCCCTGATATGTATAAAGAAAATTCTAGACCAGTTAATAATAGTACAAGATTCAGAAAGAAAGAGCAATGACCGAGGCTTTCAATCTTAATCCACAGAGAGGTCTCCAAATGCAACTGGACAGGCCCAGACCTCCAGAGAACAGAGAGAGTAGTGTTAAGATAATTTGGACTAGGAAACCCTAACCACTCCTGAGGAAGCAAACCTTCTAACTTTGTCTAACTTAACTAAGACATGAGCTCCTGTCGAGATGCTGTGAGAGGGAGACTGAAGAGGAGTTCTGCTGAAAGCAGCAGAGCTAACCCACACAGGAGATGGGCCACAACCTGGACTGTGGGTAAAGCACTGCTGCTGGTGTTACCCCAGCACTGTCTGTGGTGCACTTGGGTGACAGGAGCTTCTTCTCCATTACGAAGGAAGATGTGTAGTCTCTTGCTTGTCTCTAAAGGGAGGCTCACACAGAGGAAGGTTCCAGTGCTTGGTTGGCACCAGCCAGAGTGGATGCTCATATTTGTTAATTCTCCTGTCTTCTCTCCAAGATGGAGATCAGTGTGAATCCAATCCATGTAAAAACGGAGGTGTCTGCAAGGATGGAGTGAGCTCCTACGTGTGCTGGTGCCCAGCTGGGTATGAAGGCAGAAACTGTGAGATAGGTACGTACTGGGGGGATTGTCCTACTTAAAATCCCATCAAATCAAAGTGGGTGTAGAATTTGACCCTACCAGAAGGCCGTTTCGGACACATTTTGCTTTGCTGTAATGCACTGCATGAATGTGCAAATTCAGCCTGTTGGCAATGGGATTGCAGGGGGATATGCTCGGAGATACTGGAGTGGATGTCTCTGTCCTGCCCTTGGTGGAGCCCCAGCTCCACCTCCCCTGAGCACGGAGATGCCCGCTCTTACGCAGGGTTCAACAGAGACTCAGGCTCAAGGTCTTTTGTTCAGCACACCACAGCTGCCAGCACAAATGTTGACACAGAGACCTTCCTTTATCTCTCCAGCACAAGCCTTCCTGGGGCTGTTCATCCATCAGGGGTGACACACTGACCTTCTGAAAGCAACAGTTTCCCACTGATCCCAGTGAGACTCCCATGCTCTCCCTCCTCTCCACTTCTCACACCAGGCTGGGCAGCAGGTGCTGAGCAGGGCAGGATCATCGCTACCTCCTCTCAACAGCACTCCATTTCGTAATTATAATTATCACCAGCAACCTTGATTCTGAAGGCAAACAAAAGGCAAATATTTTCCTGATGGGTTGAGACGTTTATGAAAACCAAACAGCTGATAATTTAAGCAAGAGGGATATTCAGCTCTTATATTTATAATATAATCAGGGGCTGTGCGACTCGCATAATGTGCTAGACTCACTGCACTAATAAAAGATTCTCTTTCTAGTTGTGCTTCTGCTCTGGCAAGAGAGGAGCGTACGTTAAAAAGAGCATTTCAAGGCTGCATCAGATTTAAATAGTCTCGTTGCAGATTTCTCATGGAAGTGAGACAGATACAAAAATAGAGCTAGAAGTGAGGCGTGAAAAGGAGCTCTGTAAAAATAGTAAATGATGGCATTAAAATGGCTACAGGAAAGGAGGTGTCCTTGAGGAAGTAGGAGTGGAGTTAATCTGCTGTGAAGTTATTTGAAAACTCACTGAGAATTAAAAGGGCATCTGCAGACTAGTGGTTTCCCACCTCCAAGAGCTGGTGTTCCCATCACAAAGGTGTCCGAGGTGGGGTGGGAGAAGACACACACAAGCCACAGGAATCCCGCCGTGCCTCAGGCTGGGGCCCGTTTCATCAAACGTCCTGCTGGAGCAGGTCTTCCACATCAGGCTCCGATGATTTGATAGTATGTCAGGAAGAACGTAGGGCTTTGCTTGGGGTTTTAAATTCGGAGCCCAGCATTCATCCCAGGACAAAAGGTCAGGGCCTGGTTCCAGGGGACCCGCGGTGTCCTGCGCGAGCGCCAGCGCCGGGGCCGGGTTGCCGCAAGCACAGGGCCTGGGGGAGCAGCTCCACAGTGGGGAAATCACGTGGCTCCTAACCAAATATTTGCAGGAGGCCTTCATGGTGAGGCTGCCAGATTTCAGACAGCACGCAGCTGTTGGAGGCAGGAGGCCGTGCCAGGGCTTGACAGGACCTTTCATAGGGCAGCTCCTCAACCCACCTTCCTGAAGAGGTGCCCGGTGCTCTTTCATGACAAGCAGGGATGCAGTTGGGAAGGAGGACGCTCTCCTTGCAAACAAGCAGCTGTTTTCCATAGTCTGGAAGGACCAGAGTGGGTTATAGTCTAAAGGCCCAAGTCCCAGGAAATCTCTGAACAGTTGTGTCTCATAGAGTACCAGGTTGGATGGAACCACAAGGATCACCTGGCTCAACCTTTCTTGTCAAAAGCCTGGTCGAGACAAAGTGGCCCAGCACCCTGTCCAGCTGTAAATGTACCAAATGTCAGGGAAATTTCAAAAGAGCTTTTACAGTTTCCTTCTCATTTCTTTCAGACTTCACTTGTGCTATTAAAAACGGAGGCTGCAAGCACTTCTGCAGGCATGACCCACCACAGAAAGTCGTGTGTTCCTGCGCCGCTGGCTACAAACTACATGAAGATGGAAAGTCCTGTGAACCTGCAGGTTAACTTTTAAGTATTTTTAAGAGCTTTGGGTGAAAGTTTGTCCTGGATTTTGGTACATGAATCTCATAGAAATGCAGTATCCTGTTGGAGACCAGCCCTTCCCTGCTTAGCCAATGTAAAGAGCCTGACCTTGCACTTTCCCATGCAGGTTAGATTTTAAGTATTTTTAAGAGCTTTGGGTAAAAGTTTCCAAGGTGTTGTCCTGGATTTTGATACATGAATCTCATAGAAATGCAATATCCTGTTGGAGACCAGCCCTTCCCTGCTTAGCCAATGTAAAGAGCCTGACCTTGCACTTTCCCAACGGCAGATGTGGGGTCAGGCTTGAAGGATGCAACTTAAACACCCTTTTTTTAGCCTAGGTGGGTGGAGAAGGAGAGTAGTTGTCTGGGAAGTTGTTCACAACACAAATGGTCATTTTGGATGGCTGCTTGCACAGGTGCCTATCACTTGCAGCCATCTTTTATTTCTAGATATGGATCAGTAGCTTTCTGGAGGTGATGGTCAGCCAGCCAGAGCTCACTCCCATGTTCTTCCATGAGCTACTACTTCACTACTGAGCCTACACCGAGGATGCTCCATATAAAAGATGCTGTAAATCTTCCTGTAAATTCTCCTGATACTTAGTTTTATGGCTGGCCACCACTTATGACCTGCGTTGGGTGGAAACAATTGTAGCTTTGCACACATTGTCTTATGACCTGCGTTGGGTGGAAACAAGTGAAGCTTTGTGGTGGTGCTGTCCTCCCAACAGCGTGTATCTGCACACAAATACCCTCCACAGGAGCTAGACTCTGGTTTGGTTGTGGAATTGAGTGCAGTGGAGAGGAAATGCATTGCTTGAGGTTGCAGCTCCCTAAAGAGCTGAAGAATGGCTGGTCCTTGTTATGTTCCCCAACCTTAGGCTGTTAGAATATCTCTCACCACACCAACACGTGCAGTCCCAACACACTGCAGCACAGCAAGTTAACTGGCTGTGAACATCTCAGAAGCACATCTGGCAGAGGAAAGGAGATGGAGTAGAGAACTATTTTGTCATCTAAGGTTAATTTAATATCTGATGCTGCCATATTTCCATTTCCATACCATGCACACTTAAGGTAGCATGCTGGCACCCACACAGGAGAGTTAGTTTCTGAAGGTCTGATAGCTACAGCCAGGAACACAGCTCCTGCAAGTGCTGACTTTTGGCAATCAGTTTAGGAAGTGTCTTAGGCTGGGAATCCTGTTGATGGAGATCAAGAGCTCAGGCCTCTGTTGCCCAACACGCTGTATCACTTTCACTGGATCAGAAAGCTTTACTGTTAGCAATAAGATCATCTTCCAGGTTGGGTAACTGCCCTTCCTGCAAACGCTTGGCTTTTGTTGGCTCTGAAACCTTCATTTCCTAATGTAACCTCATGGGTAGCACTTCCCATCACTCAACATTTATTTAAGCCCTATTCCTAAAGTGGACTGTTTAAAATTTAAAAAAAAAAGACAAAAAAAAAAAGAGACATCTCAGTAGGCTACGCTTACATCTGATTTTACAGTAATGTTTGTTTGCACAGTGCTGTCAAAAGCTTTTCAGATGAAAGACAATGCCTGATGCTATTTACTATTTTGACTGCCACTATCAGCAGGA
>NW_008588841.1:65992-72010 GCF_000691845.1 Merops nubicus
ACTGTGTAGGAGAGAAATGGAAAGAGCTCCTCTGAAATGAGACTACAGATGAGATCTTCATTAGCAGAGAAGATCTACAACTCTAAAAAGAGTTGATTAATGTTTTCCTCACCTTGGTGCCAAGCAGGATTATCTGTACAATTGGCAGATACTATTTCCTGCCCTGTCCCAGCTGGACTTTCATTGTAGTGGAGTCACTTGCTGTAGAAATGTCAGCCAAGCCTACCACAGGAAGCCTCCCAGGGCTGCACCCCAGCACCCTGCAAAACAAAGGTGCAGCTGCACCCTCCCATCAGACGCGTGCTCTCTCACAAGCTCGCTTCCTTTTACAAGCTGCTCAGGTGTCATTTCTAAAGCCCAGAAACCATTTATGCTTTTGCTCCTCTGACATACTGAGTGCAGGGCAGCTCAAAGGCACCTGTTTGCAGGGAGGACACCAGCCAGCCCGTGGCCCTGCATCTCCTGTGTTGGTCCTGACAGGGTGAGGAGTTGAGGCAGCGTTTGCCTCTTCCCCTGCTTCCCCCAGCACTGTAACCGTGCCCGTTTCTCTGCCAGTGCCCTACCCCTGCGGCAGGATCACGGCTCCCGAAGCCAAGAGGAAGCTCACCCGAGCCATAAACACCTTTGAGAACTGGAACATCACCTCTGACGACCAAGAGGATGCTCACGGTGAGGTGCCCGACAACATCACAGAAACCAGCACCGCCGCCACCACGAAAATCACAGTGATAAACAAGACAGGCACCCGGGTTGTTGGTGGAACAGACAGCATGAGAGGAGAGGTGCCTTGGCAGGTACTGGCTGTCTCTGCAGCTCTCCTGCAAACCCAGCATGTGCTCTGTCTCCTGCAGCAGGAGGGCTTGGAACTCAATCTTTAAGGTCCCCTCCTACCCAAACTATTCTTTGATTCCCTGATTCTGTAACACAGCTTCTTTCTCTACACAGTTTTATGCCACAGCAGCAAACCTTGCCTGGCTGGGGGTTGACCTTGGCAAAAAAAAAGCTGCAAATAGAGCTATAGCAGCTTTTATCTGGTGGGGCAACAAGGGTCTGGTTTTGAGTTACAGCAACAGATTCGTTGAGAGGTCCCATTTTGTGTCTGAAAGTAAAAGGCTGTCCCACTGCCCTAGCCATGCAGAGCTCTCACACACAGCTTTTTGTGGGACCAACAATAGGTGATGCTGGCACCCACCAGGCATCCACAGAGAGTCAAGAAGAGAACCAGAAAGTTAAATATGAGAAATTAGTATCCACAAAGAAAGTAAATTCACATGCTATAAACCCCCTGAGTCTGGTAAAGTTGTGCTCATGGAGACCTTTACCTTACCAGGCACCCTGTGAATTAAAATCATAGAACACTTTGGGTTGGAAGGGAACTTTAGAGATCATCTAGTCCAATCCCACTGCAGAATCCTCTTCAACAAGGTCAGGTTGCTCAGAGCTCTGTCTAGCCTGACCTCAAATGTTTGCAGGGATGGGTCTTTTACCATCCCTCTGAACAACCTGTTCAAGCATTTCACCACCCTCATCATAAAAAGTGTCTTCGTTATATCTGGTCTAAATCTACCCTCTTCTGGTTAAAATGATCACCCCTTGTCCTGTTACAACAAGCCATGCTAGATGTCTCCATCTTTCCTGGCAGCCCCCTGTAAGTACTGAAAGGCTGTAATAAGGTCCCCCCAGAGCCTTCTCTTCCACAGGCTGAACACCCTCAACTCTCTCAGCCTGGCCTCACAGCAGAGGGGTTCCAGCCATTGCATCATTTTTGTGGCCTTCATCTAGGCTCACTCTGACAGGGGATGGCTGGGGGCTCAGATCCCAGTGAAGGTCCTCATAAATCATGTCACTGTTTTGTCTCTGCTCCATGGGCAGCCTGGCTGCCCTCCTGCAACCCATAGCCAGTGGGCAAGGGGTGCCTGGTCCAGGGCAGAGCCCCCAGGGACACCAGGGATGTCTGCAGGTGTGGAACCACTACAGGTCACTGCTGTGGGAGAGCTTCATCCCCTTCATCATGGACACTGAGCTCCTTAAAGTGTAGCCTGCTCTGCCTAACGAAGCATCAAATGAGTAAACATATGGAAAGTAGGAGGCAGATAGTGATGAGCCCCATCGTGTGAAAGGAACAAAATGAGTGAATTATAAAGAAATCCATCTTCTAAAGACAGACCACGCAGCCAGATGATCAATTAAATGAGATGTTTTAGCATAAGGGATGTCCTGGCTTCTGCCTTGTAAGTGCTGAGGCGGTGAGATGCCCAAATGAAACGGGTAGTTGAGATTTGGTCCCTAGTTAACTAGTGAAGATCAAGTCACTGGCAAAACACTTGGAGGAGGTATGTGCAGCAGCACTTGTATTTTGGATGCTCCGAGTTTTATGTTGAGGTTTGTGCCCCCCCAGCCTGGCAGCAAAGGGAGGAGAAGTGCATTAGGACACTAACACGTGCAGGGTGATGTTGGCCATCCTCTGCAGCGGAGGTGGGGACAGAGGGGCAGGGACTCCCTGAGGAGCAGCACCTCCGGCTCTGTACCACCTAAACAGAGGCTGTCCCACAGCCAAATGAGACCTCTGTGTCCCACTCTTCTCCCCCAGTTATTTACACAAACCCAGGGGTGCGTTTTCCTCCTGGTCCCACAGGTTCACCTGGTGAACAGCCACGGCGTGGGCTTCTGCGGCGCGTCCATCATCAACAAGAAGTGGCTGGTGACGGCGGCACACTGCCTGCAGCCCGGCGACAACGTCACTGCCGTGGCAGGTGAGCACCTGGGGTGGCGTCGGGCCAGACAAGGGACAGGGCTTTCACAAGGTGTGGCACAGAACTCCGAGACCCACACCACCACCATGGGCAGCAAGGTGCCACGAGGTGCTTTAGGGCACCCAGACTCCAGATCGCAACGTTTCAGCAGCCTGGTCCTCTGCAGGTGCCACCACCTCTGGTGGGAGCAGTGAGCAGAGTCTCCCTCAGTCCTAAAGCCACAGAGCTGCTGGACCATGTTGGAAACACCTCTCAACCTGACCTCAGGCAAGCTTGCCCGAGCTAGAGAGGACTCCAAGCTGCTTAAAACCCCAGGGGGCTCCTCTTAAGATGCTGTTTTCATGGACCAGTGTGATGGGGTTTGTAACGGTTTGGAAGCAAACCAGTGAGACACTCCAAGCCAGATGTGTTAACATCTCCCCAGACCTCTTTCCTTATCTGTTGTAGCCTGGGGTGTGAGGTCTGTCCTGGGCAGCTGCTACCCATGATTTTGTTAACAGCCCATGAGCACTGACATAGAGGGTATAGAATATACAGTTTTTGGTTCTACCCACGTAAGGATAAACTGGTCCCAGCCCCTGTAACCATGACAGGGTTTTACCTCTGCTGGTCACTTAGGACTTCTCTAAGGATTTCTGCTCTTCTTGGGGGTCACAGTAAGTTTTCACACAACTCTCAGAGAACAGATTTGTGTGGCTGGCACAAGAGGGGTACCAGTGACCTGGCCAGCTCCTTGCAAGGAGAAGAGGACTACTTTTTCTCCTAAATTCTTCAGAAGTAAATAGAATGCATAGATTGAAGTAGAAAAAGCTGGGCTGGCCTGTGGGAAAGGTATTTTTACAGCAAGGTCTCTGGCGAGTCAGGCAGGGGCAGTGTGGCCAGACTGCACAGCAAGTGATGCTGCTGCTTCACCAAACAAACCTCTCCCTGCTTGAGAAACAGTTTCCTCCAGCTGTTGGCACCCAGCTGCTCCGGGCAGCTCTGTGTGGGGCTCTGGCCAAGTGTCATGGTGCCACATTTCAGAGCTGTGGGTACAATCAGCTCCCCCAGATAATTTGTTTCACCCCTGTATGAATATCCAGCCCAGGAGGGCTGCACTGATAGGTATAGAATGGGAACACTGGTTGGTAACTGCCACAAAGCAGCCCTGAGAGGAGGCATGGAAGAATCATGCTATTTACACACTATAAAATGTATTAGTGACAAAAATGTTCAACCTCAGCCTTGAAACACCGAGTTCCTACCTACAGAAACAAGCTCATCAAGGGGGTTCCAGCTGCATCTTCATCTCTGTTAACGTGGTTGAGCTCCTGGGCGTGCCTGGCTGGACCCTGGAGACTGAGTGTGGTGGGGCTGGGCACCACCTGCCTGTGCTGGCAGGATGAGCCTCACAGCTTGCATACAACCTTCTTGGCTGTCTACTCAGAAGCAGTTTTGCTGGAAAGCCCAGCACAAAACCTTGCACCTGCTAATGTGAGGAGGTACAAAATGCCCAGTGCAGGAAACAGTCTCTCCCCAGAGAAATGTTTCCACCCGAACAGAGGTTTTGCATTTGCTGCCTATGAATGCAAACTGCCTCTCCCCTCAGACTCTCTCCAGCTCCCCCACCCCCCCCATTTAGGGTACATTATCAGCCAGATCCCCTCATACTACCTTCACACCACTCTGCAACGCTCCTGGGTTTCCAGAGAGGGATTTCAGGCAGACAGAACGTCAAGAAAGCAAACTACAATTTTTCAGGGCTTAGGGACTATTGAATTTGTGCCCGCACTGTGTATGTGGCATGAGCAACATCTGATTCCTTCACATCCAGCCATTCTAAACATTCAGCTTTCTATACAGCATCCTAGGAGGCCCCAGAATTTATAGCAGGGGGTAGCAGAAGCATTCCCTCCCCCTGCCCTTCTTTGCCTCTCCATTTTAACCCCTGAAGCATATTTGCAGGTCCCCAGCAACACTAAGCTGCCACAACCTAAAAAAACAACCCTCCTGAAACTCTCCCCAGTGCCTGCCTTGTACTGACACTGTAGAAACACAGCCCTTGAGGAATCTGAAATTCACACTCTGCTGCAAAAAAACCCAAACACCCTCACACCACATCAGCAACACCAAATCCACCTTCCTTGGGTGCCAGCTCAAACGTGAACCTCGAGAAGCTGCCTCACCTCTGGCTGGGCTCCGTGCCACTCCTCGCAGGTGGCCGCAGCAGGGCCAGGGCCCGTTCAGAGGGGCTGGTGTGTTCTGGAGCTCCTGACAAAGCTCAGGGAAATGCTGCAGCAGGGGAGAAACACACCCTGCACCCCTTGGGCTGCCAGCAGGGAAAGCCATCCTGCTCGGAAGCCCTCAGCACAGGCAGCCCCTGATGCTGCCCATCACTCACTCCAGACCACAGAACCTTTTCCCTTCCCTCCACCTGTTACAGAAGCCAGGGGGGAGGTAAGCAGCTCCCAGCAAGTCCCTCACAGGAGACTGCACCCTGTGCTTGCCCCCAGCTGAGCCCCATCTGGGTATTGCAGAAACCCCAGAGGCACCTGTGAGCAGCCCGGGGGTGTTTTGTAGCCCCCTGCACCCTATTCTGCCCCAGGGCTGTGGGGTTCTAGGAAAGGGAAAGTCAGCGTTCTTTTCAGTAGTAAATTATTTATTTTAAACAAAGACTTTGAATTCTGAAGGCTTTCCCCCCTTTGATGCTAAGGCAACATCCCCTTACGTATCTGTGAGGGTATCAGCCGCGTTGCTACTAACCTTGGCAAAAGCATCTGGACCTTTGGCTGGCCCCACACCTGGGGGTCCAGGTCCCGCCTGCTTTGGGGACAGGTGAGGCCCTGCCCTAGGGGAACCTCCAAAACCCGTTGATGAGGAGCAAGCAGCCTTGCCAGCACGGGGCTCAGGGCAGCCCTGGGGTGTGCAGCACCCATCCCTTCGCAATGCCTCCCACCGGGCTGGCACCACCAGGGCACGGCCGCCGCTGCAGCCCCCGGCCCACGCCGCGCTTGTCCCCGCAGGTGAATACAACACCAACAAGGAAGACAACACGGAGCAGCGGCGGAAGGTGGTGAGGATCCTCCCTCACCCCACCTACAACGCCACGCTCAACAAGCACCACAACGACATCGCCCTCCTGGAGCTGGAGCGGCCGCTCAGCTTCAACAGCTACGTCACCCCGGTGTGCGTGGGGAGCAGGGAGTTCACCAACGCTCTGCTGAAGCACGGGATGGGCACCGTCAGCGGCTGGGGGGGGGCGGCCTTTCCCGGCCCCCCCGCCCCC
>NW_008588841.1:72041-111845 GCF_000691845.1 Merops nubicus
GTCCTCAAGGTGCCCTACGTCGACCGGCCGACCTGCCTCAAGACCGCCTCCACCACCATCCTGGACAACATGTTCTGCGCCGGCTTCCCGGCCGGAGGCAGCGACACCTGCGGGGGGGACAGTGGAGGTCCCTACACCACCGAGATCGAGGGCACCTGGTTTCTCACAGGGATCACCAGCTGGGGCGAGGAATGTGCCAAGCCGGGTAAATATGGCATCTACACCAGGGTCTCCAAGTACCTGAAATGGATAAAGGTGATGACGAGGCTTACCTGACCCGCTGTGGCTGGTGAGCTAAGAGAGACCCCAGCTCTCCAGGTGTTTTCCAGGAATTGCTGTGTTTTAATAAACGTTTCTAAATGAACTAATTTCTGCTCTTGGAAGGCAAAAGTTGAGAGAACGTAGTGGAAATGTGGTAATAAAGAAATAAAAAGCCCTTTAATTACGCCCTGAACGCACTGCCACTGCTGAGATGGTTTAAGTCCCCCAGTTCTGAATGCAGAAGCTGGTGTGGATGAGCTGGGGCACAGCTCGCACATGCCCTGGGCCAGTGTGCCACCAGCATTGCCCGTGGCAGGCACGCAGCACCACCAGCAAGGGGAGCACTGGTGCCTCAGGCACTGGCATCCAGCATCACCTCTGTCACAGGAGCCCACCAGGGAGAACACACCAGCAGCACTCCTGGCCAGACATTTTCACTGGAGCCATGCTGAGATGGATAAGGGGCAGCAGGAAATGCTCCTCCGGCTTTAGGATGGCATAAAATTGGCTGTAGAAGTGACCTAAAATGGATATAAAGCTCATCCAAAGGTAGTGGCAGTCTCTGTGCTAATGATTTCTTCAGAGCCTTGTTTATAGAGACCTGCTTAGTGCTCATCACCTGTCCTGGTCGATCCATGCCAGAGACTGTGGCCATGGCTACTGCTGGTGGTGATGGAGACAAAGCATTGCCCTCCCCAGATGAGCCTGTGGGATGTCCCCTGACCACAGACAGCACGGGACACCCGTGTCTGGTCTGAGCAGGTGGCAGAAACCTTGCTGGGAGGTGCCTCCCTGTCCTGTGAGGTCCTGTGCCAGGCTGCTCCACATGGGCTTCATTCAGTTCCCAGCTTCAGGGGAGGGGAATAATCCCAGAGGAAGGGACACGGACCTCTGATCAGTGCTGGTTCATCTTGCATGCCCTCCCACGGAGAGCCCAGGGGTGCACAGGGCAGCAGTGTGGCCCTGGGGACCTGCACCCCGTGGTGCCTGGTGTGGGCAGCTCCTGCACAGGCTTGGCCACGCTGCAGGCACCACGCACAGCACCACGGCCCACCCCCAGAGGCAGAACCCCACTGAAAGAGGTCTTCTCCATGCGTCCCCAAGACCACTTCTCCTCCCACCCCACCTGCAGAATGCTGTTGATGCCCACACAGCCCCCCTGCACCCACCCATGAGCATGGCCCCATGGTCCCAGCCCAGAGGCCCCTCCTGGCAGCACTGCCCGGTGGTGGGATGCAGGGGAGGCTGGTGATGGAGACACCCTGAGCCAGGGCACGATCTCAAGAGCTGCTACTTCAGATGTCAGTATGAGCTCTAAGGTGTCACTCCCAACTTCACTGCCACTACACCCAAGCAAGAAGCTGATTGGATCATCTGCCACGGCTTATTTTAAAATCAAAATGCATGTGAGAAGGTTGTATTTGTTCCAAAGACATTAAATAAAACCAACACTGAGAATCCTTTTGTTTTCTCTAGAATTATAGCAGAGGTGTCTTTGGACAGAACTGCATATTCTCATACGAATTTATTTAACAAGTTTTTAATCTTTAAATATAGATTTAACACATTTTTTTACAGGTACATATACAATATAGTTCATTTAAACTTGCAGTCAGAGAAAATTCTCTACTGTAATTTATACATATACATGAAGAGCCTAGTTCAACAGCATACTTAAGGTAACATACCATGTCGTGTGCAAAGTTTCAAATGTTAAAAATCTCAGACTGTACATTCAGATTCGCAGAACTTAGCAACCTCATAAATTAATAAAAGCTTAGATTTAAAACTATGGAAGACAAAAAAGATTAAAACCATTTAATATGCAATGTGTGCTATGTTTGAGACAAATATTTACAGTTGTACCTCAAAACGTGTAGTTACCACAAGAATTGTTACCACTATAAACAGCCCCGACAGCAACTTAAGAGACTCCTACTTTTCCACCTAGCAAGTGCATTGTGACCAGTTTTAAATGAAATAGAAATAACCTTCAGTGACTGAAGATGCTGGTGGGTGAAATGCCCACCAGTGTGGTGGGGGACCCCCCAGGCAACCACAGCCATCACACAGGTCAGCAATTCCTCCCTACAAAAACGGTCACAGAGATAAAAAAGAATAACCAACATGTTTTAAGTCAACAGCTTGGTGCTGTGTCTAAGAATCCATGGTTCACAAATCAAAGTCAGATCATAAAGGTCCCTCTTTAGTCCAGAGTATAAAATGTTCCAGGTTGACGGGACAGAGCAAATCCACTACTGCATGCAAGCTACTGACCTTGCTCTCAACAGTCATCTGCTTAAAAGCCAAACCACCTGTACCTATCTTCTACAAAAGCCAAACTAGACAAAGAAACACAAAATTAAATTATGAGCGTTCAAGAACCTTTTTTCTTTCTCAAAAATTCGATAGGTACATTATTATTAAAGATGCTGAAAAGTACAGTCTTACCACAAGAACATCCTTAGTGCAAACATGGACATTTAACTCAGATTTATGGCACGTGTTCCAAAAGTACATACATTTAATGTAAACTTCAACACTTGCTAGATACAGGTTTCAGCCTTGGGACACTTTGGGACCCTAAGTGATTGGTGACAACCCTGAGTTGTCAGTTTGACCTGGCCCAAACCTCACTGAAACCAAGGGGACTGGCTGCAGTGGGCTGGAGTCAGACCCTAAGTGCAAAAAGAGGCTCTTTAGGGTTATTGCATCTTCACGTGTGAGTCAGCCAGATGATGCTCTTACAGAACATTACATTCACAAAGCTGAAGTAGGTATTTAAGAAAAAATCCATTCATAAAATCAATTAAGCAGGACATACAGCTTCTTTGTTTGGTTTGGTTTTGCTTTTTGGTTGTTGTTTTTTTTTTTTTTGGTTTACCAAAACTCAACTCTTTTATTTGCAACTTCAATAGTTGTCAGCTAGTAAGTAGGTAAAGCCTTCAACCTGTAGAGGAAATTTCAAGCATCTAAACAAAGTGTCAGGAAACTGTAGTGTACTTCTCTGATGAAACGGGATGGATGTCATGGAAAAACAGCAGGTAAAAATAATAAATTACTGTACTTTCCATAGGAGAAAAACAAAAAAATAAAGAAAGAGCAGAGAATGACTTCCTTTATGAGCATGAGAAGCTGCTTAGGACCCCGGTCCCGTTCAGTGCAGATGAAGCTGTGGAGGTCTGTGAATGTGATGAATAGTACAGGACAACTCCAACTATTGTGCTATTTCTCTGTAACACTGAGTTGAAAGCTTCCAAAGAGCATCGAAAATAGGATGCTACTAGTTCACCCTTAATTCAAGGGGAACTAAACTTTCTCGTGTTACACAGGGCAGCATCTATAAAGTAATGAAGAACGATGTTAATATTAAAGCATCTTATTCCAAGAAATACATTGTTCCCTGTAATCATGTAACATTTGTATAACATAACAAAAATAAGTGCTCTCCTGCAGTTCTCCCTAAAAGCTGAACTCCCTCTAGCTTCACTGAGAGCCTTGTCTAAGGCAGGACTGCAGGGTTTGACTCCTTTCCATCATCTATCACTTGATTGTCACAGTGTGGCCAGCTCATATCTTCTCTAGGCTCCTTATTTTGTCAGGCTCAAAATGGTTTTCTACAGCAGTACAAACCAGCTGCTCTGTGAAGCCAGCTGGCACAGCAGGTTGCACAAGGAGACCCTGCTTTACCTTTCAAAGGCCAAGAAGAAATCAGCATTACCTTTAATGGACCCTGCATAAATACAAAAGCCTTGGGCTGCAGTCCTTAAAGAGCACGAGCAGCAGTGCAAGGAGCTGGGCTGCACCTGCAGCACTACCAGTGGCATCTGAAACAGAACTCTGACAGATCTTGCACAGTTCTGCTGCCATGCTCACACCACCCTGCAAGAGCTCTGTCACCTGCCAGGCAGATCCAAAGCACGTGGCTTCAGGAGCCATGGAAAAGGTTGCCTCAAGTCCACCACAGTCAAAAGGAACCCCATTGCCCTGGCCAGCAGGAGCAGAGAACACACAAGCTCGGTCCTTTGGGCAATACCTTTACTGCATGAAGAGCACACACAGGGCATCCCCTAAGGGCTTGGGGGAGAGAATTTGGCAAGTGGGGTGTTAAAACAAACTAGGTGAGGGGCTGGCATGTAGAACAGGAGCCTGTGCCCTCCTTAACCCAGGCAGGGGTGTGTGCCTGCCCTGGCACAGGGCATCCTTCCACGCCTGCTCTGGATGCTCCTCGCCTTTGGGCTCAAGCCAAATTCTGCCATATAACTTTTCAGTTGTTTAAAAGAACTTCAAAGTTGTAGCAGCGTTTCTATTGTACAGATATAATAAAGGCATTTATCACTGCTTCCTTTTTTCATTTAAATCCCTTTTTTTTTAATTTAGCCTACTCTGTTTTATGCTCCCTCTAAAATACATCAGTCTCATGCAGCCTTCACACAGTGAGTGTGGATTGGACACTCGCCCATCTCTCTCCCCAGTTTTTAATGGTTAGGGGAAAAAAGCTGAAAATGCTTTGGCCCCACTTTGCTCTGATGTGAAAATTCAGGCAAGGAATGTCTCCTTTTGCTTGCATCTGTTTACCACTGCTGAGAGAAAAGAAGAGCAGGGACAGAGCTCAACCTGGATGGGAGGGGAGGCTGCGGTGCTGCTGCACACCAGAATCATGTCACTGAGGCAAAAACGAGTCGTGCACCTGATTTGGGTTACAGCAAGGAGCTCATTTCTGCCACCCCTGCTCGGCATGTGGCATGAAGTGGGTGCTGCAGCACAACTGAGAGGCAAGAGGCCTGTTCCTTCACGGACCCTGCCAGCACTGCATGTCACATTGGGCACGTTAGCAACGGGGGGACTTGCAGAAATGTTCTATCTCCTGCCCCACTGCTGGGATTACAACTCTGCAGCCCTCACTTTCCTCTGAGATTTGTCCTGCACAAGGGAAATGAAGAGATAAATCTTACATCTCCTTGTTAATTCATATAAAAGCCAAGTCAGTTGGCCAGGCAATGTCTGGCTGCTTGAGCAAGGCAGCTTAAACTAGCAACACAAGGGTAAATCTCAGTGGTAGCTATTTTCTGAGTATTGCTTTTCCTGAAGAGAGTTCTCTCCAAACCTTTTCCATTTTGAGACCTGCATGTCATCCCCTGCAATGTGAAACTATTTCTATGGGACACACATAAAAAAAAACATCATGGATTTGCACAGGAGACCGAATAAATCTATGCAGAATCTTAGACATTATAGCTAGAGGCACACAAGAGGGGAAAGGGCTTTCAAAATGACCTCCAAGCCAGTCATCTTCCTCCCAAAAAGTCTCCTGGCTTATATCCTGGCCAAGATTTACAAAAAGTTAAATAAGGTTTCCCTCACACACACCTCTGCAAAAGACTTGGACCAAAATACTTGTTTTGTCAACAGTTACCTGGCATTGCCAAGAGTAACCACTCATCTGTAAGGAAAATTACCTATGCAACCACGTGAGGAAAGGAAGAAAAACCCTCTGTGAATTTGTTTGGGTGTTGTAAATTCAGCTTTACACATTGGCTGTCCCTTGGCAGGCCAGTGCAGGAGGATGGTGGATTTTCAAAGCTGGCAGAGGTAGGGGAGAGGGGCCTTGACCAAATGTACATCTGATAACTTCAAATGGGGAGCAAAAAGTTCTCTGTAACTCCATTATGTTTTGTACCAGCCCAACAATGGAATCATTAGCAGGAGGGGAGAGGAGCAGGTTGTAAGCATGCAGGTATCAGCCAACCTGTGGTGGGAGGTTTTTGTTAGGGCCACAACATAAATCTAAGAAAAAAAATGTTAAGCTAAGGGAACAATTTAATCTATTCAGCTAGAGGCTTTGCATGGGAAAACACCCAAATCCTAGATTCCTATGAAGTTTGTTTATGAAATTCTGTGATTGGAGGTATTTTCATTTATTGTGGGAACCTGCAGCTGAGCAGTTACAGAGATACTATGCCCCATGAAGGGCCAGGACTGCCTCTCCCCCAGCTCTGAAGACCTCAGCATGCTCTGGCTCTTGGGGACCCACAACGTGTTACTCAAGTTGACCCTGCTTACATGCAAAACAGCATTTCAGCACAAGCAGCTAATACAATGTGAGGGTTACGGTGCTCCCTCCGGCCCTGACTTTGCTCTACAAGCTGGGCTGCCTAATTCTTCCTCTGCTATACTGGAGCAAGAGCTCCATCTTCTGAAGAAGCAGAAAAGAGCTCAATTCAGACTGTGCTCCTGAGCAGCCAGTGGTAAAAAGTCACCCACAGTATAAAATGACCAGTCTGCAGAGGAAAGAGAATTGCTAAATGCAAAGGGAGAAAATCAATTTTCAGAGTGCAAGTCCAGTATGGCTGTAAGGACATGTCACTGAGAAGCTCCAGGAACAGCTCTAGGGAATACAAGAAAGCATCATCCTACAGTATTGCCTGCAGTGCATGTAAAATCAGAACCATGCCTAGAGCCTGCACATATGATTAGCAACAGCCAGAGAGGACAGAATTAATCTTAGGGAAAACAGCCTCAGTGCTGCGACTAGACCCTGGCAACACAACTGAGAAGCATCCAGGCTGTCATGTAAGACTCAGAGGAGGAGCCTCCTGTGCTCTCACCTCGTGAAATTCTCCTCAGTTTGTACTCTGTAACTTTGTTAAGCCAGCCTGGAGCTTCAGTTCTCTAGGCTTTGGGTGATACAACCACTGCAAAGCAAACCAGTGTCAGCATTTGCTGTTTTCAGGATGCATTTATGGCTGGAGAAACCTCCTGCACAGGCTGTGGTCCAGGACCAGGCAAGGTGTGATAACCAGACTTCCCAAAAAATCAACACAACACAGGGTGTTCCATGACATGGGGAGTCCTTCCAGTTGTGCTGCTAGCCCACTACAAACTACCCCTCATTTCACCTCCAACCTGTTAAATTTGACTGCCCTGTAACAAAGGGGATAAAAAATACCTTTCTGTATAGGAAGGATTTCACTGAAATACCCTGGAAAACCATCAAGAGCTGACTTGAAGCCTTTCAAAAGGCTTCCTTCATATTCATCAAAACAATAGATTCTGACAAAAAGGAAGTATTGAAAAATAAACATACTCACAAAATTTGTTTCATATGGTCAGAACTGGTGGATCCTTCATTCTGTTTTTTTTTTTTTTTTTAATGGACTAAACCTATGTGGGTTTCCTGAGCTGCTCCCATTGCAAACCCTGGTCTCTGTTTCCAGTGGACAGCATGGTGAGGAGGCAACACATGGAGGGGTGATGCTGCATGCATGGCAAGGGCGACAGGCTGCTCTTAAGGCATTTTCTTGTGTCATCTGTTATGCTCCCCTATCTATTTGTATGTACATTTATGGCTAGAAAATGAGAAATATGATTTTTTGAGACTAGAAGTCTTCTGCTGAAACCTGGTAACCTGTTTATAAACTTCATTCTAATGATGGATTAACAAGCAGGCAGCAATGAGGGCAAGAGTGAGGCTGCAGAGATGAAGAACTGCCTCCAGAGTGCTGGGGGTCAGGCCACGGCGTCTTGTGCAGCAGGAGGAGATTTTGCCTGGGTACCTCCTATTCACACAGGGTTTGAGCTACAGCAGCAAGTAGGCAAAACAGGCACGGGAATCCCTGGTCAGACTCCATCTCTTCTCCCCGATCTTCTACCCAGTGCTCTTGCAAAGAAATCTACATTTTTAAATGCTTGGTTTTAATTTACTAGTGCCTAAAGTCACCGAAACGTCTTAAGGTGTTAACGAACAAAAGAAGCTTAATTTACTACTTTTGCAGGCTTTTTTGGAGTAGCTGCTTGCTTTTTTTTTTTCCTGCAGAGGCATATGCAGCCAGATTTAGTACATCAAGTGTAATGCAAATGGCTTAAAAGACCTGATAGGGTTTATGAACTATTTCTGCTAGGCGTGCTATATGATACCTGCGACTTTGGCATTCCGAAATCTGCAGTCACCGACTACTATCTGCAGACTGTGCACTGGAATCCAGCCTTCTTTTCTTCTGTTTAGGTTTTTCACCAACCTTTGAACGACAACAGCATTAGTAAAAGAAACAAGCCAACCCAAGAGCAGTTTGATACAAGCATGCCCTACACAGCTGCTGGTGCAGCCAACAGTTTGTTCAAATCGGGGAACGTCTGGGCTTACTTTGGGAGCCCTCCAGAAATACCAGTTCTCCTCCACTACCAAAGGAGCTAAGGGCAAGTAATTTACTCACTTCCCTGATGTTGAGCTAGATTGCCAGGATTAATTTAGTCAGGGTACTATGAGTCTAGCCAAGAGTTAGGCAGCTGGCAATGCTCATAAATGACATGGCTCTGTCTCACTGACGTAGTGAAATTTGTGCTAACTAAAAAGTTTGTTATGAGAGATTTTTGCCTGGCACTGGCCAAAACCACCATGAGAGATGGTGAGCATTCAGCAAAACTAAGATCCTTTACATCTTGCTTTTGCTAACATCAGACTGGATTTTGCAAAGTGCAGTTGGACTGGATGGTCATTGTAGGTCACTTCCAACTGAAATTCTATTCTATTCTATTCTATTCTATTCTATTCTATTCTATTCTATTCTATTCTATTCTATTCTATTCTATTCTATTCTATCCTGCCCCACTCCATCCCATCCCATTCCATTCCACTCTATTCTTCTCCCTTGAACTCCAAGAGCTGTAGATGTTGCCCAGGAATCCTCCACAAGGCATTTGTATCTGTGCACTTACAGGGTAGTGCCTGCACAAATCCAATCCAGATCCCTGCTGGTATCACCCTTCCCACACCCTGAACAAGGCACTAGTGCACTGTGCCCTCTCCTCATGAGACCACAGGCTGGCTGATGAGATCTAGTCAGAAACCAGCCTGGAATAGAAAGACAGCCAGAAGTCTCATCCAAATGACTGCAAAGGTGAGAAGAGGGGATGTTGCCCTCCACAGTTCACCAGGCATGGTGATTTCCCAGGTAATGCTCCCAGCCATAAGGAGAGAACCTGCTGTGAAGTGTCACCTCGCCAGAGGCAGCCTTCAATACCACAGAGAGATGGTCTGCAGGCATTAACCAGGTAACACTCCTGCAACTGTCTGAGGGAGGAAAACGCCTTGCAATTATTCAGTATTCAATTAATAAGCCCAGAGGAACAAAGCCAAAAGCTGAGCTGACGTGGGCAAAGAGCTCCCACCTGAAGCATCATCTGAAGAGCATGGCAAGAGGGGCTGTGAGATCAGCTTGCCCAGACACCCACAGCAAGGGAAGTCCTGGCATGTTTTCTCAGGCCAAGCCAGTGCATACAGACTCCAGTCTTAGCAAGGGAATGAATTCTCCAGCTTTCTGGAATAGTCTAAGACTTAATCAGAAGCTGCAATGAGTGTATCACCAGGCAATCCAGGCTGCACAGGACTGCTTTGCAGGCTTTGAGAGATAAGGTAAAGTAATCCTAATTTACCTACCACTGTCCCTCACCATCTTCATGCAAAAGCTGAATTTCATCCCCATTTTTCACCAGCAGGTCCTCTGATCCTCTCCTCTTGCAGTCTGCAAGGGCTTTGTATTTTCCTGGAGACTGTAGTAGTAAGAAAAAAAGTTTATCTCATTTAGCTGCATTTCATATCATGCAGAACTTACTTCTGGCTGCCACAGGGAATGTTACAGAGCCCTATCAGCTACCTTAATTAAAATTATTGCTAGAAACTGTGGCTGATACATCTCCTCATTCCCCAAATTGAGATATAGAAAAATCTGAGAGAGACAGACAAGATACATCCATTACCCAGTGAGGCAAAAGAAAGCAAGATGACCCAAAGCAGCAGCACCCCAAGCTGTGGGACTCCTGCAGCTCTGCACTCACCAGCTGGTTCCCCTCCTCCTCCTCGGTGTCCGAGCAGTTGGAGAGGTACTGGTTACCCGACCACTCCTCCAGCCCCTCGCAGATCTCCAGGGACTGAGACATTCCTGGCCAGCCTGCAAGACAGCGTGCAGCTCAGGCTGGGCTCGCCCCAGCGCCCACAACACGTGCCCTGGAGGAAGGGGAAGGGCCTGTACCTCTGTGGGGCTTGTTCTGGGGGGACACAAGCCCACTGTCCAGCAGCACCGGGCTGGTGCGCTCCGAGTCGTTCTCCTCTGAGCTGATGGAGGCTCTCTGCTGCTTCCTGAGCGACAGGGAAGGAGAAACCACCTTAGCTTTGCTTTAGGAGTGAACACCAACTCCACCAGGTTTCCTAAAACAGGGTCAGAAATAATGATGCTGGGTTTTGATATACGTTTCTGTAAAGGTTAAGGGCTTCAGTGCCTGGTTTTAATTTGGGAGGAGGGGGAAAATCCTGCTGCAGTCTCTCCTTCCTGGGATTTGAGCGCAGACTTTGATCTTCATCTCCATTCACAGAGGAGCTGCAGCTCAGGCTGCGCTGCAGGAGAGTGTCCAAGGGTGCCCCTGACAGCTCCTGTCCCCAGACCACTGCCCCCGAAGGATGAATGGCAGCACATCCCTCCTCTCCCCTACCCAGAGGTCTGGGACAGAAACGGGGTGGGGGGAATGGCACAGAGCCAGGGCACAGGGGGGCAGAAGGCCCTGGGTGCCCAGCGAGGCCCCGACCCGGCTCCCAGCACTCACCCATCACTCAGCTGGGAGGACAGTGGGACCTGCTCCGAGCACGAGCTGGGCTGCTGCTTCTCCACTGTGGGGAGGTCAAACACCAGTTTCAAACCCAGTTCTTTATCAGTAACCGTCACACTTGAAGCGTTATTTTTAAAGTTAGACCTTTTGTACAACCCTAATGATTTCTGTTCAGAGAAAAACAGACCCAGAGACTCTTGCAAAGCACAGACTTAGTTATGATTAAGATGGTATGTTAGCACAAATCTAATCGTGAGCATGCCACTGAACAGTCTAATATGCTTAAAACTAGGCATCTGCTATGTATCTTCCTGAATCAAGCCTATGATAAATGTGAAATAAACCCCAAGGTAATGAAAAAAAAAAAGGAAAAACTTCTGTAATTCATCTTCACATAAGCACCTGGCCGTAACTGCTCTGGGGTTATTTTATTTTCCTGGAATGGAAGACCTCACTCCAGCATGTTGCTACCAGGCTTCTTCTGAAAAATCAATTCTCTGGTGAGAATTAGTGGATTTGAAGATTAGCCATGTGAAAATAGGAAAGGTTCTGCTGCGGAGGGAATGCCACAGAGAAATTGGTCAAATGTACCTTTTATAAGTTCCTGCTGCTTGAACAAAATTTTTCTTATTTCATTCAACCATGCCATCTTCAGATCTACTGTTTGGGCCTGGAAGAAGAGAATACTGTCTGAGTTCTGAATTCAGAATCATGCATTATAAAGTATTAATAAAATCTTGCATTTCTATGCTGTAATCACCTGAAATCCCCTCTTATCCAAAGCCACCACTAAATTTTAAACGCTCTTGATCTTTTTAAATCCATGATCCCCACTACAATGAGGCAAAACACGGTGGAATCTGTGGAACCATCACCACAACACAAGGAGTGCAGGCAAACACACACGTGTGCATGCATCTGATCTCTTTACAAAACACCTGAAGGGCCAAATCTGCCTTTTGAACATATGTGCACTTGGCTACATACATCTGCTTTATGCATTTGAGTTGGCTACTGTGTTGCAACATGGAGGAAGCAAGCTGGGCAGAAGACTAATTAAAAAGAAAAATCAATAATATTTTCACAACTGGTTTTCCTGTGGACACCCCAGTAGACAAACATTTCACCTCCATAAATCTCTATTCAAAGGGCTATGAAAGAAAAAAACCCCAACCAGCTCAGCTGGGCTACTGTTTTGTAGATGAGTCAAAAGACTACTAGAAACAGCACCTTGGAGGCCAAGCCTCTGCTCCAGGAGCAGTTCTGACATCTAACTGTAGAGGAAGCACACGTGGCCCCTGCCCATTAAGCATGAGGCCCATTTCCCAGCTCAGTCATATAAGCTACTAAGCACAGTAAAACTCCTGGTCTGTTTGACATTTCATCTGCAATAAAAGGCAGTTTCCAAGGAGCAGTTCTGCCTCCACTCCAAGATGACTTTTACAGTTCTGGACTGGACGCCAAGGACCAGCCGCCGGGACAGCTCTGTGAACGTTGGCATGGGCAAAGAGGAGCAAGACATGCAAGTTAAATGTCTGATGATCCTGTAAAGATCAGTCAGAGTCATTTCCTTAACGCTGTCAGGAGGATGTGCAAACATCCATGTGTTTGAAGCTCCAGACCTGCACGACGTAGACCTCTTCTCGCCCGCTATACCAGATTTCAAACTTCCGATGGTCTCCTTTCACATTCTCAGTTATTCCAACTGCATTCATCTGAAAAGCCAAAAGAACCAAAAGATGAAACACACTACGAACCTCTCCCTCTTCCCTATGAACCCAGGCATTTTGCAGCATGATAAACAAACCTGTCTCCACCCTGTTAAACACATTTCATCAACTTTAATTTCAGTAGCAACTGGAAGTCATTAGGTGACTTATCCCCCCAGCTTGCTGTACTTGTGCAAGTTTTCTGTATGGACCTTAAAGGATTTTTTATGCAGAACTACCTGAAAAGTCATCTCATATCTCTTCCAATATGAAATTTCTCAGATGAGGCTTAAGAAGCTTTATAAATGCACGGCGTGTTATTTTTCTACAGATGTTATTTCTGCCACACTGTTCTTTATTTACTGACTTCATTCTGCATTTTATTCTTTCAGTGATCTTTAAAATCCATTTGTGAAGCCCTCAGCTCCTTAGAAATTTCAGCTCAACATCTTTTGCTCCCAGACCATCCCTGTAGTTGAGAGATCATCCCAAGGTTTCAAAAGGGTTGATTTTTTTTGATATACAACCTGAGCTGCCATAAACCTTTAAACTTACAAAAATAATTTATGAAAGATGTTGAAAGGGCAGCCCACAGAGTGCCTCATCCATATTCTGCAGTTCCTAGCTCTGTGCACCTCCTCTGGCATGGCAATTTATACAGAAGCTCCTACAAAGCTGCCCAGGCATCAAGATACTAGAAATCAGGGATGATCTACTATGAGGACACAAAGGGAAGTGCCAGGAGTAGAGATATTTAAGGTCTGTTTTTTCCTTTTAGTGGGCTTTGAAATTCAGTTTCCTCCCCCTGAGCAGGATTTACTGTCCCTCAGCTGCTGGTTGCCTGCAATGCAGACCGAGGTGGGGTAGAGTAGAGCTCTGGGCTGAGGTTCATCTGCATCACCTTCCACAGCAGTCTGAGGCACAGATTTACTTGGCATTGCAGTGAATTAGGAACATCCTCTAAGTTACTGAATCTCAGCTAAAGAGGCATTTACCACTGCATATTTTACATAGTATGTAAAATATTATCCTGAAGGGTACTTTTGTTTGTTCCACAGATGTCCAGTTACACAGCTTCAACTCAACAGCTTGCTTTAATTCTGCATCTCCAGAAAACATTTGTAATTTCCTGATACTATCATGAATCAAACAAATGTCAAGCTCCAGAAACATGGTTTTGCCCTCAGGACAGCAATTCTGAAACAGATGTGTGTGAATGTAATCTTACAGAATCCATGAATTCTCTAATCCCAACCTCTCAGTGTGGCAACACAAAACCACGAGAAAATGAGTCCTCTTGAGGCAAAGAAAAACCCTGGCCACATTGCCTGGCCTCCTGAGTGCAGGATTTTCTCCTCTGAGCAGGTTTTGCCCATGCTACCTCTCCAGTTCTTTCAAAAGCATGTGTGCCAGAACAAGTACTACAGGGAAAACGAGCTCACCAGAAGGAAAATGATGCTGTTGGGAAAAAAACATTCAAGTACCTAAACATATGGCCTGGGATTTGCTTTTAATACACAATTTGTAACGTGCACTGGAGCTGAACAGACTTCTCTACCATGACAATGCTTTCTGACTACTTGTGGCATGTCCCTCCCCAGACCCTGGTGACATCAGGGCCCAGCAGCATCTGCACCTGAAGCCTCTGCCTCCAAGTGCCCAGTTTTTTTCCATTCTGAGCTACACTTATATTGGGGGTTTATTTATCAAGAACAAGGCAGAGTACTGAGACAAAATGCTGATGGTAGAAGTGCTCATCACAGTCTGCCAGAAGGTCTCTTTCAGAGGAGCAGTTTGGGATTTTTATTGATAATAGTTAGCATTTACAGGCTTGGGACAGTTGTTTACATCCTTTCTATTTTGCCATGGGCTACTCTCTTCATCTGATAATTGTGCTTTCAGCTGCAGCTGAAGCATGCCAAGGGAGAAAGGAATGAGAGAGGAAGAAGGGTTCTCTCTGCATCCTCCTGGCTGGAATACAGGGTTCAGGAGCAGCCAGACAGAGCCCAGACCAGTCTCCCTAGGGACCATGGCCATGAGGAGCCCCTTTACTCTCCTAGGTGGACTGGGGAAGATGCAAAGGGCCTCCTAAGTTTCATGCCCCTGCTCCTGGAAAAAACTAAAGGAGTGGGGAAGGCACGTTCTCATCTCTGGGACTGGCCTGCAGCTCCATTTCCCTGGCACATGCCATCACATGTGTGACTCCAAGTCCATGGCCTCTCCTAGGGGCTGCTTCACCTGTGGGCTCCTCACAGCTTATTACAGCCACAGCCTTTCTCAGGCATGGCACTTCCACAGGAGGCACTGCAGCACTTAATGTCAGAAAACAAGTCCCTGTGTTAGAGGAAAAATACTCTTAGGGTCTTCAGAGTTATTGGGTTACAATACAAATGGCAACGGCCCCAACTAAAGATCCTTACTTTCAAAAAGTGCTTAAAACTGTAAGATGAGGTTTTGTCATAGCCATCTCCATGCTCCTCTCGCTTCTTGCAGAAGACCAAGGCCTTCTCATACAGGAACAGATGCCTCTGCATTGGCTTGAACCTGGCAAGATCCTTCATTTTTGTTGGACCTTTTCGGTGTCCTGTCCAAACACTGAAAGATCCTTGCATCAATACTTTCCCCAGCTCGCTCAGGTCACCCTGGTGAGAGCATGACAAATGAAAAAAGAAAGAAAAAGACATCAATTAAAATGTAAGAGGGCTGTCCAAACAATGACAGGCCATGGGGCCAGCTCTGCTCCAAGGCATGTCACTCTAAGAATAGGCCTTCCTGGAAGGATTAGAGTATTTTTGGGGAGCTATGGCACCATGCCAAGAGGCAAGCAGAGGTGTCTGACACAGGGCTGCAGCTAGTCTACATGAAGGGATACAGGTCAGTAACTGGGAAAACTAGGAAGGCAGGAAAACTCTCCAGCTCCTATGGAAGTCGAGGTCAAAGGCTCTGGCTACTTCTGAGGGAGAGGGTAGATGAGATCTGAGCCTGACCTGAGGCCTCAGAGGATGGGCTTCTCTCATTGAGGCTAGGACTGGGACCAGCAGATTAGAAAGCCAACCCCTCACCCTGGCCCAAAGTCCTAGGAAAGACAACCACTTCAATGGAAAAGGATCAAATCAGCCTCAGAGAGTAATTAAGTAAATGCTGGATGAGAAATGCCCTGAGGAAACCCCAGGTGAATTATTAGGTGAGCCATGAGAGAACCAAGATGTGTGCTGGAAAAAAGTACTCTTGAGAACCACCAGGTGGCAAGTGTGGGCACTATGCACTGTGGATGAGTCCTTTGGATGTGGGTAGTTTCCAAAATCCTGCAATTGGATGGGAGACTGTCACCTGGAAGAGCTCCCTGATTCCATTCACTTTGTAGCTGTTTTAGTATGGTTTCTAGCTCATACTTTCTGGGACACTATCCATTTGCAATGCACCATCTGGCCTTGTGCAAGGTCTCTCGTTACCCAAACCTACTCACATCATATCCTGTTATTGAAATCTGATGCATAGAGTCATTGACTGACTTTAACAAATCCAACATTGCAACCAAAGCTTCTTGAAGTTCCTGAACTCCATCACAGCTCGTGCTGTACTTTAGCAACTCCTGAAAATAGAAATGGAAGAGCACGTGTTTGCACTTGAACAAAACCAGACTTGTCCATCTTGCTCAAAGTTTCCAATGCCCAAGAGCAACCTACACTGTCCAAGTTCTTTTTTCATATGTCACCAGGAAAAAAAACTCACTCCAAACCAGAGTCAGTATGAGATGTGGAACAGATCCCTGAAGCATGGCCCATTTTTTCTGGGTTTTTTAAGGACAGCATCAGGTTACAGAGTGGCATCATGCCCATCTGAGTTCTTTGTGTTGTGTTTTCCTGCTTGGTAAGAAATGGGAAATAAGGCTCAGGTTTTCCATCAGCTGCCAATATGTCATATATGCCTTCAAATGAGGTTGCAGCAGATGATTGTCTTCAGACTGGCAGACACAAGGAACAGAATTTATAAAATCCAGAGCCTTCAAGTCAATAAGTGGAAGACAGATTAGGGAATTATACCACTGATATAAAATTACTTTCATTTCAGACCTCTTGTGCCCACTTGCAGCTTCATGTGTACTCATCTCTCATTTGAGAGGCTAGAAGGTGGGGTTCAGAAGCCACCTCTCCAGTGTTCTTCCCACTGTACAGAATGGGAGTAACAGCACTGCCTTGCCTCAGATGGGTGGCACAAGAATAAATGCACTGAAGATTACAAGTGCTATAACAACCTCAGGAGAAGACATGCATCAATATCTTTCATTCATTGTACTCTTAGGATCATCTCCGGTTCAGATTTCTTAGAAATGCTTCAATCATTTTGCATCTCTGAAGAGATTCAAACAGTCTTTCTCCCCTTAAAAAATGGCTTGTTAAAAGCACTTGTTCCTTCTTCAGATAAGTGAGTTTTCATCTTCACTGAAAGTCACTGCAGAGGGACAAGATAAGCAATACATAATCTAAAGCTTGGTGCTGGAAAATAACACAAACTGGAAAAGAGCATGAAATACCTTCAGAAGTAACTGGTATTTTGTCAAGCGTTGGACTGGTTTGAGCAAATAGGAATCCAGCCCAAGTTTGTGTTCTAATTTAAATTCCTGGAATAAAATATTCAGATTAAGTAAGTTCTGCACCAACTACAAGCAAGTATTCCAACAGCATGATTAGTATGTTTTGATGACTGTGAAGATCTCATGTAAGAATGTTAGATGATGCTTATAAGTAAAGAAATTTTATAAAAACATGTAAAATAATAGAATATTAATACTATATTAATACAATATATAACGGATCTGCCTTAAAAACCTTGTGTACAGGAAACTCCAACTGCTATTTTTGTGAGGTTTCCATGCAACACCAAAAAGAATATGCTGCAAATTCATGCGGTGCTGCAGAGGGTGTTTAGGATAAGTGAGTGTCCCAGGGTGAGGCCTGCCCTGGCAGGAACAAAGAGCTCACCTGGAAGAAGGTGCTTTCAGAGCACTGCCTCCAGAGGGACTCGGAGCGGGGCTTGTTCTGGCAGTATTTCTCATACATCTGGAAATCCTCTCGCTGTAAGGGAAGCAGCCAAACCAGGTGAACACGCAAACCCCACGTTTGCTTTTATCTCTGCTGCCATCTACCTCTGCTGTCTAAAAGGCACAGAGTCTGGGTAAAAAAAGCACTGCTAGGAACTCACAGCAGACCGCAGTGTAGTCACGACTGCTGCTCTCCCCCATCTGCTGCTGGCCACCCACCTACACTCCCTGTCTGGCTGTTGGTGTTGCCTATCAGAAGCATCTTACTCAACTGGCATAACTGAGATGTTGCAGAGTGTGACAAATCAGGAGAAACATTGGCCTTCCAGTCTGCTTTAGATGTGAAAATGAGTCACCCACCCTGTCTAGGAAACAAAATCCCACTCTCTCCGGTGCTCCCAGGCAGCTTTCCAAACTGTGCAGGAAAATTCTGCAAGAGATGGGACAAGAGAAAAACGCAGCAGTAAGCAAGGTAGGGGGGTATGGTTTGGGGATTTAATCACTGTATGAAATCAGCCTGATACAAGGGGGGGCAGAGCCAGGGTCGTACTTGTTGTGGAAGTCGTATATCTCGGGCATGTTTCCGAAGAGGACATCCTTCCTGTTCCTCAGCACGGGGGGCATGAGGAGCAGCATGGCAGGGTTATCCATCTCCGCCCTGTAGCCCTGCGGGATGCAAAAGGGGCTCGTCACTCACTTGCTAAGAATTTAGCTTGGCATCTCCTCGAAGGCAGATGAAAAGGGGATGGGAACAGGCTTTCGATACAATCCGCTCTGTTTCAAAGTGCAACGTCCCTTTTAGTTCTTTATTTTTGCCTCTAAACCCTTGTCTTTCAGTCCCTAGGCACAGGGGGTTGTAGTCCAGGAGGGGATGGTTTGGGAGGGCTCCTGCTCTTGTACAAGATCCACCGAGCACCAGGGTCTCACTTTCTTTGGTGCCTCAGGATTTCTGTCGTCTGTGGCTCCACCTCTTGAAACCTCAGCCTCCCAAACTGGGAGGAGCTGGAAGGGAGACCTCAGAACTACAAATTGTTGGGTGGAACTAGGAAACAGTGCAAAGCTCCCTTCAGTAAAACCACATCACTGCACCAATGCAAAACCATTCACCAGATGTGGTAAACACCCTAACCATAGGGTAGGGAGAAGGTATGGCCAGAGCTCTGGACCATCACTGCAAAGAAGACATCAAGAAGGCCACTAGCCACAGCTCAAGCTGGCCATGCTAGCCACCAAGCAGTGCACAGAACTGAGGTCCTTTTAACATAAGTAGCAAAAATGTTTGCAAAAATGTGTTCAGTATGTACAGCATATCTTCTTTGGCTTTCCAAATTAATCTTCACTCCCACTATGGCTGGAAACTGTATTCCTTATACTAAGCAGACATTTTGTAGTTGCAGTAGAAGATAAGTATCTGGAAAATTAGTGATTTATATTTAACCACTGCAAGCAGGCTCTCCTCTTTAAAGGAAATATTATTTTCATAAAACTTAAGACTACCCATCCATTTTTCTCTACCTAGACTTGATATGCACAGTAGTAAATCTGCATACCTGCCAGCTGCTTATCATACAGAGTGTGGGTTAACAAAAAAACAATCAGTGCAGGGCAATTACATGTAGCAACCTGCAGTCCAACAGATTTATATCCTGCTTGCTCTGGGGTGAGAGAAATGCAAGAGGGGAGAGCTATTTAACAGCCAGCTTGTTTTGGCCATCAGCAAGAGTTATTTTGGAATAAAGTAGAAGTGTCTGAAATGGCACTGTGAGAAATGATAATCTGAAGTTTTATCTTCAGATAAATTTCTAAATTTATCTAAGTTTATTTTCTAAAGAAAAACTTCTAAAGAAATGTACTTTGTATGTTCACAAACTTCACAGTGTTGAGACAGAATCCTCCCAAGGATAAAACACCAGCTTCTTTCTTTTGTCTCCAGAAGGTAAAAGAAATTAGGGAACACTCAAAACCAACAGCTTTTTGTAGATTTTTCCAGGCACTGATAAAACTAATTACCAGTGCTTTTGTGTACAAACAGAAGGCTTCTCCCTCATTCTAGATGAAAAGCTCATCCTGACACCAACTGTTCCTGCAGATGCCTCCAACAAAGAAAAGCTAGGGGGAAAACTTCAACATTTATGACTAGCTTGGGATCTGACAGTTTGTTAGAAAGCTGCCCTGTCCCATTTTTGCTCAGTTTGACAGAGTGGCAGGTGCCCTTCTGTACAAGTCACCAGGGACCAGTCATGAGCAATCTGAAGAAGCCACTCACCGTCAGAACAGTGAAGAGCTCCTCTACATAGACTCTCTCAGTTTCTATAAGCTCATTGATGACGTGGCTAGAATAAAGGAAAAAAAAACAAAGGATACTATTTTTATGTTGGTAAAAAACCCACAGGCATTCAGTGGAGTTCAACAAGCCCAAAATACAGTGATGGTGACCAACACAGAGATGATAAAGTAGGTAAATGCACAAGAGATGACACCCAGGTCAGGCTGGAGGAACACAGGAGAGGGCAAGCACTGGCCATAAATAAACATCATTTTGAGTGATGTAAACAGAAGCTTACCCTTTTAGTATATCTAAGTTGTCATCACTGTCTGAAATAAAATACTGCAAGGAATTCCGTTTTTCCTGATAGTCGTGCATCACTTCTATCTGGAAGAGAAATGGGATGCACTGGGAAGAGCTGCAGGGAGGCCACTGCAGAGGCAGGACGAGCCCAGCCCCTGAGGTCAGCACGGGAGCTCCTTGGGGAAGGATGAAATATGCTTCCTTTTAACAAATCCTTTGTGACACAGAACTTTAGAAGGGCAGAATGTATCATGGGCAGCCAGATACTCTCAGAAATTACTCTGCTACATAAAATCTGAAACTACTAGTGCCATAACTCATTAGTGCAGAGACCAGAGAACAGTTTCCACAAGGGAAATATCTGTGGATGGGGAGCTTTTCTAACAGACATCACTGTTATGCAAACAAGCTCAGGGAATAACACACAGGAAATCGATATCTGTGACTTGGAACAACAACCCAAGATAAATCCCAGGTGCTAGACTAATCCAGCTAAGCCATATGGATATGAAGGCTGGGGTTTGGTTGTTTTTTTTAAAGGAAAAAAAAAGAGCATCTTCAAATCTAAAGTCTAAGTATAATCAAATTTCACAGGGGTCTTCAAATCCAAAGTCTGAGTATAACTAAACCATATGGATATGAAGGCTGGGATTTGAGTTTTTTTTTAAAGGGGAAAAAAAGAGCATCTTCAAATCCAAAGTCTAAGTATAATCAAATTTCAGAAGGGTCTTCAAATCCAAAGTCTGAGTATAATCAAATTTTAGAAGGATCCTCAAATCCAAAGTCTAAGTACAATTAAGTTTTAGAAGGATCCTCAAATCCAAAGTCTAAGTACAATCAAATTTAAGAAGGGTTTCAGTTTTTCAGTGTATAAAACTCACTCAGATTTCATGAATAATTTTTACCTTGCGAGAACTTGGTGTTTTTCTTGATGTTTTCTTCCCAGGGAGGGACAGATCAAATGAAAATTTCAAGCTGGAATTAAAATCCATACCTTGGGTAGAAAAAAACACAGTTATGTAATGAACATCTACAGTGGAGATGGTTCAGATAGAAAATAATAAGTCAAACAGAAAACTGGGATACATTTTAAGAATTAATAATTAGCTAATGCTAAAAGCAAACTGACACAGAGTGTCTACCTCAAACAATACTAATACCAAACAGCACAAGCCACAGGGATGGTCATAAATGCCAGAAAGTAAAATAAAAAAAATAAAAAAGACCAAAATGACCATTAAGTGAATACTGTGATCTAAACCTAACAATGTCTGTGAAGCCTGTGCAAATGATAGAAAACAATAAATTCAAATAAACTACCAAAAGGAACACCATCTACTAGGATACTGGCTTAAAGTCCTTTTATGAACCTAGGGCAAGATGCTCAGGTGCTGCAAACTGTTTCTCCACCTTGGAATAATTATATTGTCAGCAAATAATTGCAAATTGTAATACTTTGGATTACAGAGGTAAATTGGGAACTTGGAAATAAAACATCCATCTTCCCAGTGAGTTATATGACATCTTTCAAATACTTCTTCCTCCTGAACAGTCATTATGGAAACTCTTCACCAAAAGGGTCCTTTTCCCCAACACAAATGACAACAATGAATTTCTCCAGCTCTGTGAGGCCTGTTCCAGCCTCAGTGACACCTCCTCCGTGGCTGCAGCAAATTCTGAGATTGGACCAAAAATAAGCACATTGATGTGCAATATTCACCTAATTTAGAAACAGAAAAAGAGGCTAACAAAGTAAAAACAAACAAACAAACAAATTCTGGACTAATGAACTCTATTTTCATTATGTCTAAAAAGATACCAGAGCACAAAGGAGTGCAACAGCAGCTGGGTCTAGATTGAAGGTTTGAACAGTGGTGACACCAAAAAGCCACCTCTTGTCCAGCAGAAGATGTAGGAAGGAAAACAGATGCAGAGGAATGCAAATCACCATGGAGAGCAGGCTCTCCATCTTCAGGTGGGGCTGCTGTAGGATGAAGCTATTATGTACCAACAAGGCCTTACACCTCCACGTGTAAAGAAGCCAAATGAGGAAGAAGAGAGAGCTGGATGCTGGGGAGCAGATCAGAGATGGGCATGGGATGTGACCCATCATGGACAGGAATACTGAAGGGAAGAGAGGACTCATAAGCAGTCCTACTGGTGGACCCCACTGGGAGGAAGGGAACATGGACTGGAAGTTAGAAGATGGTCACCAGCTGCAGCTTGGTGTTCTGTTGCAAGAGTGTTTTGACTCCAGCCCTTGGGCTCTGCTGCAACCTGCCATACTGCTTCTGCACATCTCACCAAGCTTTAGGGCTCAACACAGGTTTACTCTTTTTTCCAAAATAAAAAAAAATGGTTTCAAAATTAGAACCACATTTATCAGACAGGCTTCAAATCCCAGGCAATGATGAAAGAGGAAGTGTCTGTTCTCAGACAGAGGAAGAAGGGGGAGGAAAGAAAAGAAAGAAAGAAGAGGATGAGAGTAATGTGCTCAGAGGTGGTTGGTTCCAATCCACACCACGAGACCCATCCATCTCAAAGCTCTCCCAGCAGAGCCCAGCATGGGTCCTTGACACTGCACACCATGCCAGCAGGCTGCAGCAGCTTGATGTTTGGTATCAAACAGAGGCCTTATTAAAAAGCTCCCTTGGCATCATCTATCCAAAGAGGAGCCTTTAGTCTTTCTCTGTGTGTTGGCTCTGCTCAGTTCAACACACTTGATCATCTCTTTCAGGAAGGGGATTAATGGAGGGTACCTGTGCTTTGCAGGTGACTGACTGCCTTTGCTAGAGAAACGTGCATCCTCTAAAGGCAGGAAATAAGTCCAGCCAATTGATGATGGTCTCACAACATCCCACAGAGGTGGCCAGCCATTTACCCCTGCTCTGTAAGTCAGTAATTCCTCTTTAACACTTTCCTGTTCCTAGAAAGCTGGAAAAGTTACATTAGCTAAACTGGGCAATGCTCTAGGTCAAAGTCTCAGAGCTTTTTTTCCTGATTGAAGAAAGGGGTTCAGAGGGCAGTGTAGTCTACTGAAGGTGGCATCAGCCTGGCAAGAGGAAATCTGGGAATTATTTGCTGCACTGACCTGCATCTTGAATAGCTTAATTCCCCTCTCTGCATCCAACTTCACTCCCATCCCCCCACTAGCCTGGCTACTGACATTAATCACTCCCTGAGCTGGAGCCACTTTTACTGTTTGTATGACACCAATATTCATTAATTGATTGTAAAAAAAAATGTGTTAAAATAAGTATTTAATTGCTTTATGCAGTCACATCACTGAATTTAACATTCCCATGTAACTTTGGATGCCCCTGGTTTAAGATACATGGATGTTACTTTGGAATACTTTTAAATTCTGATACATGGAAGGTTGCTGAGGGTAAAAGTTTCAATGTTATCATTTAAAGACATTAAAATGGGATTGTGCTACATCCCATTACCAAATCAGGGCAGAACATTCAGCCACTTCAGTTCAACCAGAATTTGTACCTTTGTGGGCATTAATTATTTCACAGATGGGATTTAAGGAAGACTTGCTCAAGGAATCAAAGGGAGTTAAGCATCCAGCTCATTTCTGTTCATGAGATTTGAGCTCCTCATTTCTCCAAGCTCCTTTGCAAACATCAGTCGAACTTCATGTCAGTCCCAGCTCAAGAGAGCCACAGAGAACAGGCATGCTAATAAATGCATAAACCCTGCCCTTTTTCCCCTGTAGTACCAATTCACCAGTTTTCAGCCCAGTATGATGCTGCTAAAGCAGAACTGGAAGTGTGTGATGCTCACAGCTCTCTTTTTTCACTGAGTAGGAAGTGAAAACAAATACCATGTAACCCCATCCTTCACACAGGCATGGGAAGCTAGATACAAAAATGGGAAAGATAGCGAATCACCTCACATACACTCAGCATTACACAACAACCCTGTGTCAGCCAGCAAGGTGGAGTTGGTTTCTCAAAATCATCCTTCACCTTAACTCTTCCTGCCTCGAGACAAAATTATTACCCGAAAATATCATCAACTTAAAACCATTTTACCATGTTTAGGAGAGAAGAGAGGTGATTTTGCTCTCGGTGGATTTTCTGGCCGAGGGGCCACTAACTGGACGGGCCGCACGTGTTTATCCAAGAGCTTCCTGAAGCAAGACTGACGATTCTCAAACATGCTTCGAACGTTCTCGAGCTTGACCTGCACTGACTGGATCTGGCACTGCAGAGAGTGAAAAAGACCCCTGTGAACAAATAGCTACCATTATTGTGCACTTTGCCCCAAAACAAGGGACTGTAAAGCTGACAACACTGCAATACAGCCTGATTTTGCTTTTTATTTGCGTAACAAGGAACTGGAGGGGTTGCTTACCTTCAAGTCAGATGTTAAAACTGACTCAAAATCGTAGTGTAGGGCTTGGGGATCATAGTTCAAGTAGGCTGAAGAGCTTTCAAGAAATCTCTCTATGTCCTGGAGAGCTTTCTGAGCACCTTCTTTAGACTGGCACTTATCCATCTGCTGGTTGGCAAGCAGGTAGGCACCTTCATCACAGCACTGCAGAGCCTGGCACCAGCACAAGACAAACATAGGGAGCAAGACCATCAGTGGCATCCCTACTAAATCAAGGTTCCCATGAAGAATACAATTTACCAGATCTGTGTTTTCAACACAGAGCTAATGAGTATTCCTAAAGACCTCAGCAGCTATTGCATTTTGATTAGAAAGTAGAAAGGCCACAATTTTTCTGGAGGGTGACTACAGTCCTCAACACACCCAGCCAATTTGTGCTCCTGCTTGTACCTGGATAAAACCAGTGCTGTAACTGATAGAGAATCACTGTTTATTGAATAGTTGAACCAAATGCTAACCAGATCTTTATTTACCCAACTCAGAAAGCTGAAGGGGGCACTACAGAGTTTATGACAAGACAGGCAGGTTTCGGGAGATAAAAGTTCAGTGCAGACCTGAACTGTGAGGAATTATTAAAGTAATTGCAATTATGCTTTTTCAAAAAGGATTTAAATTTGCAGTTTAAAGTTCAACATTTACATGCACAGGTTAATAGGTAAACACCAGGCTGGGGTTCTGCTGGCACTCAGTGTGGAGAGGTATGAGAAGATGCTGCAGCCAAGAACCACAGACGATCTCCAGTGCTGTGAATGGGAAGGGAGAGTGTGGAGAGCAGGACCATGGTGTGCCTATGGGCTAGGGCACCAGCACCAACCAGGACTGCAAGGAGCCCAGGAGAAGATGGTGTCCTGCAGCTGAGAGGCTGCTGAGGAACCTTTCGTCCCCACAGGTTAGTGTAACATTGAAATGGACACAAAAGGGAAAACCAATTTCCTTAGTCCCCTGAAATAGTGAAATGGAACAGGGTCGAACTTTGCTGCTTCTCTTAGTGGCCTCAAGCATATTACAGCCTTGTGCCTTCTGGCCTAATTAGCGTGAACTTCCCTAAATGAATTTTTGATGCTGATTAAGATATCAAAGAGCGTTGGAACTACATGACTCCACTTCCATGCTAGCACACAGCAGCTGTGCCTACCTACCAATCTGTCACCTTATTTTACAGTCAGCTATGTTCATTCTTCATAAAGCACTAACGAAAAAAGGGATGGAGTTTATCTGAAGGCTTTGCCTCTGCTGCACTGGGTAAGGAAACCTCAAAAGTTAATTAGAAGATGGATGTAGCATGAAAGCATGAGCATGAGCAGTGGCTGAACTTGGTTGTTCTGAATTGCCCTCTGGAGATGCTCAGCTGTTTGTGCTGACTATTCAGAGCACCAGCAGGTATCTGTTTGCTAACTTAACAAAGCTAAGTGAGGGGTGAAGCCCTCCCCCAGCCTCTGGGGAACACTTTCCTACCATAAACTGCTGAAGCAAAGCTACAAATTTCAGATGTTTCCAGCTAAGAAGTGGAGAGGCTAACCCCATGGAGAGGCTAACTGCTTCTCAGGGCACTGTGTCTCTGAACTCTACCTGCTGAAGGCGTGTGTGAAGATCCAAGGTCTTCTGCAGCCGCATCTGCTTCCTTTTGATCTCCTCAGACAAGACATCAGAATGGTGCCGCAGCTCGTTGCATTGCTGGCAGATTAAGTTCAGTGCATAGTGATGATTTGCTGCTAGCTGGTGTCCGTGTAGAATCACCACCTGAGCCTTCCCTATCAGATCCTTCAGGGAAAGGAAGAGAACGGATTGCAGGCTTACTGAAATAATGCTGAAATATCTACATACAACAACATGCACTTTCTTGTCTTACCAGATTTCAGGCACACATGGAGAACACTGCCACTAGGAGTAGCCAGAATGGGTGGCTTACGCAGGATAAAATGGCACCCATCATCTGGGAAAAAAAACTTTTGCTATCCAAAAAGAGGATGAAGAAGAAAACAGTATTTCAGCAAACTAGCAAGGCTGTGAATGGCTGCTGGCAATGTACTGCTGCTGCCTCCAAGAACTGCTCTTAAATAAAAGTGCAGCTGATGTCACACTCTGCTCATAAGCATGAAAGGGAATTTGAAAAAGGGTTTGCAGTGAAAACCAACCAGGCCCTTGGCAGCAATGCTTGATGCAGAGAACACTTGTCTGCATGTCTTGGTTAGTGCAATGGTTATGTCTTCCTTAGGGCTGGCTTTCTGCTGAGACTGCATCCCTGTTGCATCCTCTCTGCCCAGGCTTTTGTTCCTCCTCCCTCTCTCCATAAACATTTCTTCCAAATGTCCAAAAAGCCTTAGACCCCTCCCCTAGCACTCTAATGTTTTAAGAATTCTCTGAGGGTTGTGTCCAGATCCCTCAGGATTTCCCCACTGACCCTGGCTCTATTGCCAAGCACATCCTTTTACACAAGTTTCATCCTCAGTTGGGCTCCTGTGAATCATCTCTCTTCAATCTTTTTTCCCCCTACATCTCCTACTCTTCATCCATATGGTATGTTCAAATCACAGACATGTCAAGATAGCAACTTTTTTCCCTCTCCATGTGCTTGGTAACAAGTCTCTGCCTATTAGCACTGCTAAAGCATTTAACATATAAATAATTCTTCTTCCAGCTCATTAACTCCCACGCCTCCTCCTATGTTCAGACATTTATCTGCTCTGGATTTTCACGGTGGCTCAGCAATTTATTTTAACTGTGATAATTAAATACCCTGTTCCTGGCTTTCAGAGTGATCACAGCATTACTGCACAGAGCACAGACATGAAATCAATCCTTTTGTGCAGCCACTTACCAACGAATTACACCAGAAACAGGTAATTTCAGAAAACACCTCCTACCACAAACACATAATGTAGCTCTTGTGTTTCATTAGTGCTTCTTTCTGTGCAAGATTCTCTCACCTGAGCCATACCATCAAAATGACCCAAGTCCTTGAGCCTCTGTTTCACTTGGAGGACACTGTCACCAGTGTCGGGCAGCTCTGCTTGCTGACCCATTAAAAATTCAATGGCATTCTTGACCTAGACACAAAGAAGAAGACTGCTGCAAAAGGATACAAAGCACAGGCAGAAAATCATTCTCAGACCAAAATTAATCACACTTTAGCTAAGACTACTAAATCTAATAATAAAACTAGTGTCCAGGAACTAACTTCTAAATTCAAAGATGCTTCTATCAGCAAAAACTATGTGACTGCAGGGCAGTGGTGTCTAAATTAGCTCTGAATGAGGAAGCACAGTGGCCTCCCCAAGCTAGCTAGCCCTGCCAGGGTCAAGGAATAGCAAGAGAAATTAAACACTCTCAAAATAAAAAGCATAAATATGTCTCTCCTCTCCCTTCCTTTTCATCTCCAACTCTTCCTCCTGCCAACAAAAGTGCATCTGATCATACCTCTTGAAAACTTTGCTCAAACTTCCACAGCTGTAAATATTGTTCCATTTTTAACTGATGTTTTTCCCAGAAGCCATCAAAAGCAGTCTCCATCTCACGCAGCTGACCAAGTAACCTTGAGCACAGAGCAAGGACAGGATTAGAACAATTGGCAGAGGGCAAGCAGAGGTGAACAAGCCCCAGAGATCACCTGTTCAGGTCTTCTGGACCCAAGCTCTCAGGAGAAGTCAACGGCAGCATGTATATGTGACTTGTGAAGATCTCAGAGAGAATTTCAATGACATCATTGCTGCAGATGACAGCACCCGTGTGAAGCACTTGTTGCTATCTCCTTTTATCTCACTGATACCTGGAAGCCTGGCACAGGAGAACCATGTATCTGCTCCACAGCCTCATCACATCAGTGAGGGAAAAAAATCAAAGCAGGTCAAGCTGTTTGACAGAAGTCACCCAGTGATTTGATGGGCTTGGAGCAAAACTCCAGAATCTCTGTTTTCACCTGTTTGAAAGGTGACCTAAAGAACACATCTACTCTTCAATAACTTGTGTGTTTTCACTCAAAACCCAGGGAAATTAGTAACAGGGTGCACTCACCTATTCACAGTCTCCCAGTCCCCAGGCCTCTCGTGGTGCTGGTCCTGACTGCATTCCCTAGAGTCAGGCTCTTCAAAACTGCTCAAAAGCAAGTTTCCCTCTTTTGTGACTGCTGTAATATCTTCCTGTATAATGCAAAACATTTCTGATTCAGGCTACAAGGATAAGTCATTTTGGTTTTTTCCTGCCTTAGTTTTCCTGTATGAAATGAAGCCCCAGTATCCACCAGATAAAGGACTCCCAGCAGATATGTAGCCCACTTAACATGGGGTTATCCCCTGGAGCTGGAGGAGGCTGAGCCCTGGACTGGTCACCAGGCTGGGTGGAAACCAGCACACATGAAAACATCAGGCCACAAAGTGATTCAGGAGGCAGGAGGACAGCACTAGTGCAGGTCTCTCATGGTCAGCAGGTGGATTTGTGTTAGATATCTAACTACAAGTTCATGTATTCAAGCAAGTATTTCTGCAGCTTGGAGGCTGTGTTTCTCCATCAAGGTCATCACAGTAGGTTACAGGAAAAGCATTCCATAGGGGGACAAAGCTGGGACTGAGACCATGTGGCACCACTTGCTAGAGTCTCTATGTATAGAAGCAAGTCAGCACTTTCCATGTAACCTCCACTTAGGGAAAATTTATACCCTTGGTGTGTTCATTAGCATCAGCCAAGGTGCTTTGTGCTGTGCTGGGCTCAGCCCCAAAGCAAACAAGTGCATTTAGTCTATAATTTTCGGAAAACAAGAGACGAAACACAGAGATGAGAAGGAAGGAGAAAGTAGATGTGGTTGATGAACAAAGTTGGAAGAAGCCCTGAAGGAGAGACCTGTGTGTGGCTCCTCTGGAGAACAAGCTCCCGGAGGAGTAAGAGCCCATCCTAGAAGACAGCCAGGTTTCTATTGCAAGAGAAACACTTAGGGAGGAGATTCAGAAAGCACAGGTTTGTTAAACATCTGTCTGCCCCAGACAGCTCACAGCAACCAAAACATAACAGTGTGTCCAGCACAGCAGCCCAGGAGCAGGACACAGCCACAGGAGCCCCTCCTCTCCCCCACACAGAGTGTCTGCTTCACCTGTCACTGAAACACCATGGAGGGTGATCCCAAGGCAAAACCAACCCCATCTCCTTCTGATACTCAGGGGACTCAAAAGGGACGAGGATCTACACAGCCTGCCTGGCACTGCAGGTGGCTGTTACTTCATCCTCTCCCATCTCCCTCTCAGAGCCCAGCATTCCCCTCTGCACTCAGAGCCTTTCATTATCCATATGACAAAGCAGCCTGACTGTCAAACAGGTGTTAACTTGGTTTTTTTCCATTTAGTTTATCAAAGAGGTTAATTTCTTAGTTACTCTGTTTAATTAATTTCTGTCATTCTTTCATTGTGTTTGCAACCAGCTTCTGTTCAGTATCTCAGCTACATAAATTATTCTGATGGCCTCATTATCTGAATTGAGGAATCAGCTGTACCCATCTTGGGCTTGTCATGAGAGAGACAAGGATCCCATGTCTTGCTGTCAGCACAATCTGTGCACAGCTTCTCATCTGCTTTCATCTTTCATGGTCTTAGAAGGAACAAAAGAAAAAAGCCAATGGACTTCATTTCAGTCAAAACCCAGAAAGTGGTTTTGATATTTGAAATTAATAGGCAAGGCATTAAAAGCAACAGATGCCTTGTACTGAGTGCTGCTGTGCTTTATATGCAAATGAAAACACGATGTGTTCTCTTTCTCCACAGAGGAAAGTGTGTATGACTGACTGGTTATACACAGGGCTACTTTGTGGAGCTGATATTTGCCCCCTGCACTTTGGCTACAGAATCAAATAGTTGGGTAGGTTGGAAAACACCTTCACCAAGCCCAACCATTAACCCAGCACTGCCAAGTTCACCACTAAACCATGTCCCTCAGCACCTCATCTACACGTCTTTTGAATACCCCCAAGCATGGTGACTCCACCACCTCCCTGGGCAGCCTGGTCCAGTGCTTGACAACCCTTTCTGTGAAGAAGTTTTTCCAAATACACAGCCTAAACCACCATTGGTGCAACTTGAGGCCATTTCCTCTCATCCAGTCACTTGTTACATGGGAGAAGAGACCGACCTCCACCTCTCTACAATCTTTTGGGTAGTTGTAGAGAGCAAGAAGGTCTCCCCTGAGCCTCCTTCTCTCCAGGCTAAACAACCCCAGTTCCCTTGGCTGCTCCTCAGAAGAGCTGGACTCTAGACCCTTCACCAGCTCTGTTGCCCTTCTCTGGACACACTCCAGCACCAAAATGTCCTTCTTGGAGTGAGGGACCCAAACTGAACCCCAGATTTGAGGTGTGACAGCATCAATGCTGAGTCCAGGGGGATAATCCCTGCCCTAGTCCTGTACTTCTAATAGAAGCCAGGATGCTGCTGGCCTTCCTGGCCACCTGGCTCATATCCAGCTGGCTGTCAGCCAACCCCACCAGGTTCCTTTCTGCTGGGCAGTTTTCCAAGCCTGCAGCACTGCCTGGGGCTGTTGTGACCCAGGTCCTAAGCATAAAGTTTAAGCTAGTAAAGTCATATTGCAGTGCATGTATCTGCTATTTTATACTAGAGCTCTCTTCATTTTCAAAGAAGAAATAAAGGACTATTGGCAGTATCTATAGTGATACTTTCTATATATATCCACATGCATTTGTGCCTACACACAGCACACTTTGGATGTCATTTTGCATATTTCTTCCAGACAGCCTTCTGGGAAATCACTGTCACATGAATGACAAATGATTATAAATTAAAATAGATAGGTTTCTTTGACTTATGTAAACGAATCCTGTCATAATGCAAAGCATTCTTCACCCTCACAGAATGGATATTAACACAGCAATCCTTTCTGAAGTGGGAGTTGGCTGTCCTCAGAAAGATGCTGGAGCAGCAAAGAGAACAGTTTGAAATAGCAGCAACTGGTGGCACTAAAGCTTCCACTGACTTCTATAATAAATCACATTATAGTTGAAAAATAATCTTAAAATATTAAAGACACAAATGTTGTTGAAGATGACACGTGAGGGCTCATGTGAAGACAGGGATCACATCATGAATGCTCTGTACCATGAGCTTTCACAAAATCTTCACCTCAGAGGCTCTCCAGCACTGTTCCCTTCAGTCCCCCCAGGGAAGCTGCATCAGGCAGAGGGACCTGGGGACAAACCGTCCCTCCAGATCTGCTGATGACTTTTGCATGCAGCTTCCTCCAGTCATGGAGGTGAAGTGGAGGGAATCCTACTGGGGGCACGAACACACAGGTGACAAAGCCTCCCACCCACCCTCCTGGCTGCGAGACGAGCAAAGCCCCTGAGAGGAGAACACTATAAACACCAACTTCTGCAGCCAGAAAGGAGGTGGCAGCTCTGACAGTCTGCTGGATGCTAGCAGAGTAGTTTGCTGGAGTGGATGGCAAATGTAAAGGTAACGCAGAGAAACACTCACACTGTGCTTTATTTTGTCTGTCAGCACCTACACACACACAGGTGGGAAGGAGGAGTCGGCACCAAACACAGGGGCAAAGCCCAGGAGTCCATCCTGCAGTGGAGGCAGGGGCTGGGGAGCAGGGAGGGGGTGGTGCTGGGCCATACCTTGAGCTGGCAGTACCTCTCGGTGCGCAGGGCCAGGATGCGCTCGATGGAGAACACGTCGTCGGGCAGCTCCGCCTCCGCCAGCTCCGTCCCGAAGCACTGCAGCAGCTGGGCAATCTCCTTCACCGTCAGGGCAAAGCTCTCTATGGCCTGGGGACAGAGACAGAGGGGAACTGCAGCCAGCCTGGGACTCAGAGGCTTCCCACAGCGCATGAGGAGTGGGGCAAGAGCCAAGGCTGAGGTCTGTAGGAAGCCCACCAGCTTGCTCTGAGGGGTGGGTGGGATGTCCACGGCAGACAGAGCTGATGTGTGCTGTGCTGCATTAGCTGGTGGCCACCAACATGTAGCCAGGTGGTTTTTAATGCAGACTGAATCCATAACAGGGCTTAAATAAGGCCAGTATTCAGCATGCTTTGTCTTCTGCTGCCTGTTCTTGTGCACTTTTTTTTTTCCTACCACATACTGCAGACCTATAGTGGAAACTGCTGTAGGATCCATCTTGTAACTTCCTATAATCTAATTCCTTCTAATCTCATTCTCCTCTGGTTAACCCACACTGGGAATCACCTCCACACAGTAGAGCTTTGGAGATACATTTGGCTTCTTGGTGATGGATGTTTCCAGCTTTGCAAGCCCAAATGGCAGGTTACAAGGCAGTCTGGCACCACGGCCACCCATCCACAGTTCACCAAGAGGACAAGGGAGGGAGCCAAGCAGTGTGCTGGAGACAAACTGGAGACAGTGGGACAGAAATGAATGCTGTTGGTACCACCCCAGCACACCCAGAGAGCCAGTGGGAGCTCTGCAAGACAGAGCCCACACCATAGGGCAAGGTGGAGCCCTCCTAGCCCCACTCACATCTCCAGCTCTGCTTTTGAGTGGGGTAATAAACTCAAATGTAACTGAACACATTTACACTTTCTTTAAACAATATCTATTTTCCATGGAAATTTCAGCAAATATTTTATGAGGGAATTTTGAGAGACATAATTCCTACAGACACTTATCTACCATATCCAGCTATAGTCTAGAAATGGTCCTTTACTCAGATTAACATTTTTTGTCATTCATTTTGTTGTCTTTTTTATCTTCAGGTGTGAAAGCTGTGCCACTATCGCTTTAACACATCTTTTTAACAAAAGAGCAAAACTAAGGGCCAAAAATTAAAAAAAATATGGTTAATTTGGCAGCACATCAGTTTAAACTGGCACAAAGTTAATGGCACGAGCAATATGCTTGAGTTATTCCAGCTTTTCTCCTTATACTTAGCTCCACATCTGGTGTGGATCACGCTGCAGGACAAGGGGCACTAGGATGTCTGGGACATTTTTCATTAGTGCTTTGATTTGTTGAGAAGGTAACTGGGAATTCAACCTGCATTAATCCAGGAGACAAAGTCCCAGGGAAACTAAGGGTGCAGAGGAAGCACAGAAACAGGCTAAGGCAAAGCTCAGGGAACTAAATGCCTGATTCCTGGCAAAATTCTTGGGAAAATGAATAAATGAAAGGAAATTCTGTGCACTCGGTCAGTATCCAGAGAGCAGTCTCATCACCTTGGTTCCCAAACACATTCATGACTGCAACCACATGAAACAACTATTTAAAAAGAAAAAAAAAGCCTACTTTGTATCTATCATTAAGGAAGCTTTAATAAAGGAGACAGATCTTTTGGGAATAGCTACAAAAGAAGCCTGAGGGAGTTAATCATCCAATTCCCTTATAAACCCACCACGTGCCTAATGCCACTTGATGCCTTTAAAAATGAAGGAAATGTAGCTGACTTTAGGGGTTACTTTCACCTGCCCATTGCTCAGTGCCCCACAGAAACCCTTCCCCAGCCAGCCCCAAAGACCCAGCAGCCCCGTGCTCAGCCTCATACGTACAGTCCTGAAGATGACCCACTCGCTGTGGCAGTACTCCAGGGTGCCTCCAAACTCTGGGGTGAGTTGCTGCTCATCAATGTATGTCAGCAGGTCGCTCACTGAGCTCAGCATAACAACCTGCAAACAAGGCACTCTTCGGGGGCTGAACATCACTTCTGCCCAAGCCATCACAGATCAAGCCTACAAATCTTTCCTGTACCTAAAAACTGGGTTTGCTCCAAATATTACTCTACAGCATGGCTTCCATATGTTTACGGCTTAACATGCCTCTTATTTGATGTATTTGACCATTTCTGTTTCTGCAAGGCAACCCTGAGCTCTCAGCTGCTTTCCTCCTTAGTTGTACAGTGAGATGCTGCAGTATCTGACTGCAGAGCAGAGCTGAGAGCAGTAGTAATGCAGGTTTTTGCAAGGGATGACCAGTAAGCTGGAAAAAAATGTATACATTTTAGTAAGCTATTACAGAATCATAGAATTGTTCTAGTTGGAAGAGACCTTCAAGATCATTGAGTCCAACCATTAACCCAGCACTGCCAGGTCACCACTAAACCACGTCCCTCAGCACCTCATCTACATGTCTTTTCAATACCTCTAGAGATGGTGGCTCCAGCACCTCCTGGGCAGCCTCTGCCAGTGCTGGACAACCCCTTCTGTGAAGAAATTTTTTCTAATATCTAATCTAAACTTCCCCTGGCACAACTTGAGGCTGCAATTTATGAAGTGTTGGCCAATTTCACATAAATATATACTTAGAGGAGTGTCTGTGTGCCTTCATCTGCCCTGGCATAAGCCACGAGTTTTCAAAACTGTGCAAATGACAGTCATTTTAGAGTGAAAAATGCAAATGTTGTGAAAATCATATTTCCTAAAGGAAAAATTGGTGTGTTTTGTGTGTTTGTAATTGCCTCCACCTCAGGTACCAAAGTGTAATTTTCTTCTCTTAATTATTCTTATTATGTCCTATAATCAAGGTGGCTTTAGAAGTCCTAGAAACTTTGATTTGTGAATATGAAACCATTTCAGTTGCTATTGCAGGAATAAATACCAACAAACATGATGCTGGTGTGGAGTTTACAATGAGGCAAAAATGATGATTACAGGTGGAATTCATAGCAAAAGCTTCACTAGATACATCTTTTGACCTTTCAGACATTAAACCAATTCCTGAGCATGTTTTTATCCTCTGCAGAAGCACACAGCCTATATGGGGGATGAGGACAGGCTGAGAACCATCACCTGCTGCCATAGACATGTTCTGTGTGGAGCAAACTCTGCACAACGGGGCTTGAACACGCCACAGGAGCGATTTGGTGGAGAGAGAATTGGTGGAAGTAGGGCACTTCTGGCAGAGACACGCCGGTTACCCTTCACACAGGTGAGGGGGGACACCTTCCCCCCAACTGGAGCTGTGTGGGCAGCCTCGGGCCGTGCACGGGCAGGACACAACTGCACCCCCGTACCGGTAACTTGAGCAGGAAATCCTCCTGGCTGAAGCGAAAGCCAATGTCCGTGAAGGTGCGCTGGAAAAAGCCCGTGGGACGCAGGACCATCACCAAGTGCAGGTTCCCTGGGAAAGAGGCCTGCAAGGAAACAGAGAGGGCATTCAACCTGCACACATGGCAGCTCCAACGACGGCTTTCAAACGCCTGCAAAGAGGGCAAGTTGTTCAGATCTTTGGTTTGGTTTTCAGATTATTTTCAAAATAGGAGGGAGGAAGCTCAGAGATACGGGATGTAACTGGGGATGGGGCTGTCCAGTCCCACTTGCCCTTGGAGCAAGCAGAAGTTCAGCCACGCACCTCGGAGGACCACTTTTTATACATTTTAAGATCATATATTATGTTCAGCACTAGAACTCGGGGTGTGAAATTCCAGCTTATCAGGGAACAGAGGGCTGAAACATCGAGAGGAACGACAGACAGATTGAAGAAGCAAAATTTATTGCCAAACTCGCTAATCATCCCATAACTGCATCAAGCATACTCTGCTTGGCCCTGGTAATTACCAGGCAACATTTAATTTGTGGGAAGAATTTGGAACTTCCTGTCTACGCTGCTGGAGCCTTTTTTTCAAGCATATGGTTGGCAGGTGCGTTTTTAAATAGATCTGTGAAAAGAGTGCTTGAGAATGAAAAAGAATTTTTAAGAAAGCAGGAGTCATATCGTTAAATTATGAATAAGTGCGTGATGCAAAGACTTGAGTTAATGAAGACAGATGATTTACTCTGAGATCCTGCCAGGCCAGGTTACATTGCTCCATATACTCCTCCTTGGACTATCCTCCTCTGTGAAACAACAGTAGTAGCTATACCAAGGGTGAGAGTAATGAACGTGTTTAGGTATTTAGCACTGCAGGGCACTTAATTTGTGCCTTCAAATCAAAGATCACTCCTGAAAACATGCATTAGTGTTGTTCAAAAAAGCCATGATTTACAGCTGAGGTCCATGAGCTGCACTGTAACTCATGGGCTGTGATTACTTCTGTAGGAAAGGTCAAGTTGTGCCTTCTATTGCCTACAGTTCCACTTAGAAATGGACAGTGACTTTTAGGATCAAATAAGCTACTCAAATTCAGTATATTGACCTGCTGTTATTTTAAGTAGGAGCAGAAAAAAACATGAATGAAATGCCAAATCCATACCCTTTGGAAGTCAACAAGAATGGTGCCAGGGACAAAGAGCTGGCGTTAGAAACAAGAGCAAACCATGAAGTAACAGAGACATTTGTGCTGGCTCCAGGCCCTGGGTGCTCCTGGTTAGCACACGACGTCCCTACAACGGCTGCCAGCCCCAAGTGCACAGGGATGGGCACAGGAGACCCAAGGGACCAACTTCCAACCCCATCAAATCTGCAGATCAAAGGCTAAACCTGGCCATGGCATCACTAAACCTTCTCTGCTCCAAGACAGGTCTTGCCCAAGAAAGTGTGGGTTAGAGGCTGGAGGAGATTTAGGCTCAGCTCCCTGCTTCAATGCCTGTTCAATCAACTCTGCAAGGAAGATCAGCTCTTCTGTGAGACAGCCCCAGGCAGACCCTCCAACAGCACAGCTACTAGATGCAGCCTTGAAGAGAAACCCATCTGGAGACCCTGCTCAGCTCAGGATTTTTTACTTAGCTTCCCATATTACTAGAAAGAAAATCATCCACAGGCTACTGAATATCTCCAAGAAGCTGGACTGGTTCCTCACTTTGAGAAGAATCTCTGCCTGGGATACAGAAAACCTCCACTGAGAAAAGCACCACCAGAACTGGCACAGGCTTGTAGACACTCTGAATGAACTGAAAACTTACAGCATTAATATTTCTCTGGAAAGACTCTGGCAAGCTCAACTCTTACCCTCCAATGAGTCCCAGAGAAGCTGGCTGGCTCCCCACTGGACCCAGTAAATGCTGCTGTTGCTCTTTCCAGGCCTGCTGGCTGACCTGGCTAGTCATTGACACTTCATGCTTCAGCACATCCCATGGCACTAGGACATCCCAGGAAGAGACCTGTCAACCTGCACTCATGGCAACGTTGTGCCCATCCCTGCAGAGCTGTGAGTCCATCATGTGTCACTCCCTCACGCTCACCCTTACGCCCCGGTCAGGGTTTGACTCACCCTGGTCATTTCCAAGTGGGCATTTCTCTGCAGACAGCACACCAACAGCAGCATTCCCCACAAAGTTTCAAAGATATACCATGGAGTCACCATGAACTGCACATCTCAAAGGATAGGATGGTATTGCCCCAAGACAGGCCCTGCACCCCTGGCATTAATGGCTCAAACTGATTTGAACCAAAGCCTTGTGAGGCCCATGGTCTTAAAATGCTTTGAAGGACCTCGGAGGGTGCAATTTTAAGTCCTTCTGTGGGGTTATGAGTCCATTGTACGTGAATCCGATGGTGAAGTCCACAGAGTTTGGGGTCAGTCACTGTTTCTGACTCAGAAACACAACAGTGTGTTCAGGTTTCCTACCTTGAGCCTCTCCTAAAAAATGCATTAGGAATATCTTTGAGAAGAACAGCCCAAGAGATGCATCCTCCCCTGGTCTTATTATCCCTCTCCAACTTCTGTCCTTTTTCACCCTGTTGGGCATTTGGAGCAGAGGTGAGTCTATTTTGTCTTCTACTCCTCCAAGTCCTTTTTAACATTCACCCTTTGTACACAGAGCAGACTCCCTGGAGGGAGGGCCTGGGTCTCCAAACCATATCACTCCATGGGAACTTGGGAGGCTTTGAATGTCTTCTGCTATGAGCCCTGGGGCAGGAAGCTCCAGGAAGATGGACCAGTGATCAGGAGACAAGCAGAGCCGCCTGCCAAAAGTACAATGCAATAGTGACAAGGTGTGAAACGCCCCCCTCAGAGCAAAGGTGCCTTTGGACACTTCTGGTTTCATGAATGCAGGATGCCACCATGTTCCACACAACATACAAGATGACCCCATAACCTGGCACTCATGTCCTTCTGCCACATCCATCACAGGGGGCAACTCTTCTTTGATACAACTGTGTGCCCCATACACGCACAACTTTTTGCTCCTCACTATGTTTCACCACAGAGGTATCTGAGTTTCCAGGACAGGTGCTTTGATTTCCATTCAGTTTACAAAGTGTTTGGGGATTTTTCAGGGGATCTTAAACTTATAGGACCAAAGGCAGCACTTAGGAGTAGCTACAAAACAAGAAATACAGCTTTGCAAATGATACCAAATGTATTCCAAGCATGGAAAAAAAAAACCAAACAAGCCAAAAAATAAGCTCTCAGAAAGACAGCCACCAATCTAAACACATCCTGTGCCCTCTTACAGACTGAAGAGAAAGAATGGAGGATGTTAAAATACATATATATATAGACAGACCAGTAATTCCTCAGAGGTAACGTTCCTGGAGGAAATATAGCTTTTTAAATCACTCTACAATTCCAGCTCTTCCAAGGGCTGAAGTGCAGATAAGTTACCTGCAAACTGAACTCTAATGGTACTGAAGGTACTGCTGCAAAAAAAAAAAACAAAAAAACCAAAACCAACAAAAAACCAACCCAAAACCTTCCCCCACAATATATTCAAGAAAGCGAAGACAAAAGGGTCTTTAATCTTGCCTTATGTTTTCTCTTATTATTTTTATCACTATAAAGAATCTTGTGCAAATGGCAAACATGGGATTATGTAACAAAGCACCTAAAAGAACCCTCCAAAGCCTTTGCCCTCTGATGCTACTCTGCAGCCGGTCAGGAGAGGCAGAAAACTGTCAGTGCAATTCCACTAAATCAGGCAGTTGGCAACATTTCACTTACTATTAACTACCTCCCTGGCCAAAGACCATGCTCAGAACATTCTCCCCCTTCCAAGGACACAAACGTCTACACCTTAAGGCCCCAGTTCAGCAACGTGTTTAAATGCACACTCAACTCTAACCACATAGAGAGCCCTGATAAGATCAATATAGAGGAACCAGGCTAATAAAGCACAAGACAGGGCATGCACTGAAAGCATCACAGCTATTACCTCCTCAGGGACTACCTCCTGCATCCTCCTGATGCATTTAATGTGATTTTTTCCTAATTTTAGGAATTCTATTTTCAGAGAATATTCTTCCCTGCAGTTCACGGGGCCATTCACGAGGCTGGCAATCAATACACGTAAAGTGGCAAGTTTGTCTCTGAGCAATGGAGGCTGAGGCCAGCGGTCCTTACAGGGGTGCCGAAGCGAACGACTTTCTGCCGTCCCCTGAAGGCAAAGTCAGGCCACACGAT
>NW_008588842.1:0-4487 GCF_000691845.1 Merops nubicus
TGCCGCCGGCCTCGGCTCTCCTGTTGCCGGGCGCGGCTCGGCCCGACTGTCTTAAATTCGCCGCTACTGAGGTTTGTGTTGCGAAATCAGGAGTAGGAGAAGCGGGGACAGTCTCTAGTAAGCGGGTCTGGGTGTCCGCGGGCCGGTGGCTCGCTCGGATGGGTGTGCGTGCGAAGCCCTGGTGCCTTTGTGACCTCCTGAAGCAGGTCGAGAGCGAGTATTTATTAACATTTAAAAAACCTGTAGCGCAGGGGCTGCCCTACAGCTTAAACCTTAGCGGCAGAAGTGGATGTCTAGGGTCAGGGTATGGTGGAATTTTAATCTGATTCCAGGAAACAAACCTGATTAACCCATCGATTTACTTCCTTGCTGCTGTTTGCCATTCTCACAGTGAACATCTTTCCACCATAGAAAAAGACACCAACGGAGATGCTTTGTGGGTTTGGTGTTATCCGTCCATAACAGCTGAACTGAGGAGTCTGTTGCTGCGAAAGTGCTGCCTCACAGATGAAAATAATTTGCTTCATACGTTTGTCTTTGGCCAATATAAAAGGTCCTGGTTCTACATCACAACTGTGGAAGTCCAAGATTCTCCAGCCTTGAAAAAGGTAGGACTTGGCTGGCTGGATTTGGAGCAGAGTGCAGGGGGGACTTCTGCAGGATTCCCTCTGGCTCTTTGAGCAGTGTTTTCCCAGTGCATGCTGTGGGGAAGGGAAGGGATTCGAGGTTTTGTGTGCTCACAAGTGCAGCTCTTACAGCTGCCTAACCAGTCTGCACGTTAGGATTTTCACCAAGATATAACTTGGATGGAATTGCAGAGGGATTGACATACTAGTTATATAATTTAGATTTGCTGTATTACAATGGAAATTCTTTTTTTTGCTGTTACTTCTAGTTACTTTGCACTTCAAATCCAGCAATTTTTTTTTTTATTTTTTTTTTTTTGTGAGATAAAAAAAACAGGGAGCCTTTTGTAGTGTCCAAAACCATGTTTTTATTTATTTATGTGGTGAGATGGGGACATGTGGAGAGATTATTTGTGGAGGAGATGTTATTTATTTACATGAGCCTGGTCATTGTCTGAAGACTTTTAGTCTCATATTTTCCTAGCCCATAACCATGAAATTAAGGAAGTTAGAGTGTTTCTGTTTGTGGCCCTGCTCTCTGTGAGTTTATTTGCAGTCTCTCTCTAAATGCATTGATGCAGTCTGCCTCCAGGGCCTCCTTTGGCAACAAGTTTGGGAATTTTTCCCACTTTTTTTTTTTTTAAAAAAAACACTCTGTCAGAGTACTGCAATAAGTTTAATGATGTGAAAAAGGCTGCTTGCATGGGGGCATTAAATAAGCTGTGTGCTTTTCTGTCTCTTATGCAGGTGACCCACTTCTCCATTGTCCTGACAGCCAAAGACTTCAACCCAGAGAAATACGCTGCCTTCGCTAGGATACTCTGTAGGTCTGTATAAGAGCTGTTTTGGGTGCCTCTGCCTGTTTTGGGTACTGCTGTGTGCATGCTTAGGTCTTGCCAAGGCAAAAGAATAAATTTCATTGGGTTGTGTTTGCATTTGCTCTAATAATCTGCTGGAAGCTCGGTCCTACAAACTGAATCAGATGATATAAATCCTTGATTTGAGCTTATCTTGAGTTCATGCAGCAAGTGTTGAGTGAATTCAGGTGCCCAGCAGATTTCAATGTGTCTTCTCCAGACACACACCACCACCCACACACTCAGTTTCTTCAAGAACATATTTTTCAGAAGCACTAAATATTTTGGAGGAGGTCAGTGCAGTGTAGTCAAAGGTCACCCTGTGTATGGTGGTCAGCTTTCATCCCTCCACAACATCTCTACTACACTAGACACTTCTTGCAGCCCCTCTGACCTAAGCACAGCAAGCAGGGGCAGTTTTGCTTTTCCCCTAGGAAGGTGAGAGCCCTCTGCCTCTCAAGGTCTATGGCTCTGCCATCTCCTCCTTCCCTTGTCCCATTTACTCACTTTCCTCCCCATACCCATTCTCCTGAGCTCTGTCTGCATCTTCCTTTGCTTTTCCTTCAGTTCCCACATTAGCTGGGTCCTGGTTCTTCATACCAAGAGTATTCCCTGAGATTTTGCAGCTTTGTGGGTTCTTGTATCTGTATTGTACAGAGTTGGGAGTGCCATCAGGCTCACCAGTTCTGCAGGGCATCAAAAAGCTGAGATTGTTCTTTTTCACTGATATGAGAAATATTTAATTAGCTGTGAAACACATTAGTGCTGATGTATTAGATGATCCTTTTTTCCAGAATGGATTCCTCTGAATGTGATAAGTGAGTTTCAAACGTGGCATAGCCTTGTACTGTAGCTACTGTGAAAACAGAGAGCTGAGAGCTTCCGTGCTGTTCCTGAAGTACCTTGAGCTCTGAAACAGGTTCTGGTGTCTTCTGCTGTCTGCATGGGGTGTGTTGGTGTGTGGTTGTGTTGTGTTGCTGTGGTGGTTTTTAATGAGTATCAAGGACATATTTTTATATTTTTCATTTAACAAAGATTACAGAAAAATGTCTCATGATACTTGGATAAAAAAATTAAAAACTAGTCACATGGTCTGTGTGTAATGACAGGAATTACTGTAGTAGGTTCTTTTTCATAAAGCAGGTGCCTTCCAAGTCTGCAAAGAATCCTTAGTCTGGACACCTGCTTAGACCTTTCTGCTGTGTTTCTGTGTTGGTACTTGTTGGTTCTTTCATAAAACATGAAAGTCAAATGAAAACACAAGGTATTTTTACCCTCAAAGACAGACATGGACTTAGTGTACCTCGACCAGGTGTCCAAAGAAAGAATTCTTGTCAATAAAATTGCTATTTGGGATAGTTCTATTCCCCCCACCTCACACATCTGCTGATACTGATATCAGTCAAAATACCAAATGCTGTTCTTTTCACACAGAATCTACTTGAAGCATGGAAGTCCAGTTAAGATGATGGAGAGCTACATTGCAGTCCTTACCAAGGGGATCTGCCAAAGTGAAGAAAATGGCTCTTTCCTCAGCAAGGATTTTGATGCTCGGAAGGCTTATCTTGCTGGTTCTATCAAAGGTCAGTTCATACAAGAAGTCTCTATTCTGATTTATTTTGTACAATATAAAATACAGACCACTTTTCACGTGTGCTTCAAGTAAATAGTGTTAACAGTGTTATCTGTACTGTTATTATTAAGCTTTTTCAGAAAACAAATTAGAATAGCAGAATGTATATCTTCTGTAAAATAATTTTCCCCTCTTTTCTAGACATAGTATCTCAGTTTGGAATGGAAACTGTTATCTTGTATACAGCACTGATGTTAAAGAAGAGAATTGTAGCATACCATCCTAGAATAGAAGCTGTCCAGGAGTTTACCAGGTACTTTGTCAATCCCTACATCTCTTCTCCTCAAAGTCCAACAAGTCTTGAACCTTCACTGGGAGACACGCTCACATTTAAGGGAAAAACATTAAGGCTGTTTATTGTAATCCTGCTGAGTACCTCTTAATGTTTTAGCCATATGTCCATCAACTGAGAGAAATTCAACTGTAGAATGAGAGAGAAACTCTGCTTGAACTCCCAGTGGAAATCTCTGTGGTTCATGTCTATGCTTGTTGGTTGGGACCCAGCCATACTTGTTTTTCTTATATATTTCATACTATGAAACTTTAGGTAAAAATCTACTTCATGTCAAGTACCAATCTCAATTCCCTAGGACTTTGCCTGCTTTAGTGTGGCATCGACAAGACTGGTCAATTCTTCATTCATATGTACATCTAAACGAGGAGGAAGTGGAAGCCTTGAAAGCCTGCACAGGTAGTGATCATCTACTCATTGAAACTGAAGTTAAATTTGCTTCCTGTCTTTTAGTCCTGCGACATCTTACACCGTTGCTCTTTGAGGAAAAATCTGTTGCTGTTAATGTTATTGTTCAGAGTTAAACCACATCCTTTTCTTTAGGAGAAGCAAACTGACTGATCAAGTCTGTTAGAAGGGAACTGGTTGATCTGGTGTAGCTGGGTGGATCTGCATCAACCTATCCCTCACTGAAGATGTAAAGCAGCCTTGAGAGTTGTTTGATAGTGTCATCAGAGAGATTGAAAGTCCTACCTGTGGACAGAAGTAACTCGCTTTAGATTAGCTACTTGTTTTCCAACTTCTGCATGTAGCCAGTAACTTCATTTTTAGGAATTTTTGTTTGTTTTCAGTTCCTAACTTGTAGTTGGACCAGATTCAAGGCTACTCATCTTGACTATTTCCAGTGCGTTACCAACAGTGCTTGTTTGAGATCACTGAGCATCTTCCACAGAGAAAAGCTGCTCCAAAATTGCCCACCTGGCATGCTACAAATAAGAAAATCTGCTGGTTTTATTCCTCTGTTCCAGTCTAATACTGACTTACTGGCAAGGGTCTCCGGAGTGGAGATTCTTCTGAAGAGGAAGTTCAGTGGCTTTTTCATTTGCAAATTAATAGTTTTAGTAGTGAGGTGGGGAAAG
>NW_008588842.1:4550-11537 GCF_000691845.1 Merops nubicus
GTTTAAAATTTCAGATGGATAACCTTTTTATATTGCATGTAGAGTAAGCAACTAAACCATGTCCAAGGCAATTTTAGAAGCTGATTTTTAAGCTCCTGGGAAGTGAACCATTCTGCTGGACAAGTTTGTTAAATGACAGATAATCCAAGAGAGCAACCTCCTGGCTCCAATGAGTATTGTGTCAAATACTCGTAGAAAAGTCTTTAGGACTGTAATATTTCCCCAGTATCTTGGTGTTGTTTTGGTTTTGTTTATGAAGATCCTAACCTTGCCAAAATGGTTCTCTCTAGGTTACATTGCTGGATTCACAGACTCTGAAGTGAACAGCAGACCAGACCTCTACGATGTGTATGTGAATTTGGCAGATAGTGAGATCACGATTTCCCCTGTAGTAAAAGGTTGGTTGCCTTTTATATTTTGGGTTTAGAGGTCAGTTATTTCTGAGTTGATAGCAGTTGCTGAACCTTGCTGTAGATCAAGCAATCTTGATGCTTCTTGTGTTCAGGTTCTGAGAAGCCAGTATGTAAGCTTCTGTCTTTCAGTTCTATTGAGATTTGGAAAGACATGCTTTGTCTTCCAGCAAATGTACAGTTAAGATTTCAAAACATCTGTGTTAAACAGTTACATGGGAGAGACATCCAGGTGAATGCAGGGGTGTCCCATGAAGGTCTAGAAAAGCATTGCATTAAATACTTGGAGACTGGGGACTATTTGAAAGGAAAGCTTGTAGGTAGCTTGTCAGCTGCTTAGGGCCACTTCAGAGGCAATTTGCCTGTGCTGGCATGGCTGCTGACACATCAGGTTACTGCCTTTGCCATTAGATTTCAGGTGGCAGTCATGAAGAGGGCTCCTTTTTCTGGCTCATTGTTCATATGCATTTCTAGATATGGTTGTTTTATGTAAGTGTGTGCTGCTTTTTTTTATCTCCCTTACTCAGAGGCAATGACAATGGGAAAACTTCACAAAGAAATTGGGCAGCTAATTGTTCAATCTGCAGAAGATCCAGAAAAATCAGACAGCCAAGTCATTAAGGTTAATACAGTTTTATTATTTTTAAATCTAGTTAAATTACTTCTATTGCTAAATCTTGGCAGAAGGGGGAGTAGGAGAAAGATTGTCCCTGGGAATAAGCTGGTCTCTTGTACTCTCTGCCTTTTTAGAAATGAGCATTTTTTATTTCCTACAGTTTTTTAAAGGTCACATACATGGCTTATATTATTTCTGGGTAACCACATTGCTGAACAAACTTCAGAAATTGTATTGATTATAAGACTTCCAGTAAGATTGCTTTGCCAGTTTTATTCTACAAAGCTATTGCTCAGTACCTTGTCAGTAGTACTGTCAATACCTTTGAAAAAGTCCTGCTGAGATGTAGCTCCTCAGCTACAAAGGCTGATTTTTACAATGTTGGTTTCTTTCACTTCCTCCCCTATCTAACAGATTCTTAGACAGTTCACAACTGAGTCATTCAGTCAAGAGCTCAGTTAGGCCAGAGAGAAGAGCCTGTGGGGTGGCTGTGCTCCTTTCATTCAGCATTACACAAGAGCAGGCTTGCAAGAAGAGCTGTTGCAAGTTCCACATTTGCCTTAAAATAAATGGAGTCTTTATTTAATATTAACAATTTATTTATCGTTGTTTTCCTTACGATCTGTATTGATTTTTTGTTTTAATAAGTGTATGTTAAAACATTATAATGCCTATTCCTGTATTGATGGTTGCTTTATTTTTTTTTTTTTCTTCAAGGATATTTCTCTGAAGACAAAAGAAATCTTGGCCACTTTAGCCTCACTTACTGAAGTTTCTGATGGCAGTGAAAAACCAACCCTTAGCTCTGAGGCCCTGAAACAAAAGCGATTTCCACCAGCCACAGAAAACTTTCTTTTTCATTTAGCAGCTGCTGAACAAATGCTCAAAATATGATTTTAACGCACCTGCAACGTTATGGACCAATTCAGAAATACTGTCTTTGCCATACAGATAGGTATACCTGGTATTTTATATGGGAAAATTAAAGGTATAAGAATGAACGTCATATTTACCGTGATATAATGCAGCATATTGGAGCTTGATGTGGAAAGTATGGAGGCATATTTGGCAACATTCCTGGTGTCGTTATCTTCCCCAACTTTAGCTTTGTATATATGGCTCCTGTATTTCACATCCCAGTGTGAGTGCACACACAAGTAGCATGTGCCTGCGTGTCCAGGCTGTGCCAGGCATTGTTAAAGTGGCTGTCCTGCAGGTTCCAGGTGTCAGACAGCTCCATTCTTCTTCTGATGTGTCTTCCTGGAGCCTGGGACACAGGCTGCAACACACAGTGGGTCTGAATGCTCATTCTGGGCTTCCAGGTATGTCAGCCTGTCAGATATTGCTCTTGCTCTAGACTGCCTGATACCTGGAAATCCCAAATAAATGGACAAGTTCTCTTCTTTCTACTTGAAAGTGTCTAGGTGTAAGAAAGACAAAAGGATGTCTGGGAAAATCTGACATCATAGCCTTAGTATATAAAGGAAGAGGTAGTTTAAAGCTCAAGTGGGAGTTGAGCACCTCTTTTGGACTCTTGCCTTAGAGGTTTCCCCCCTTTCTCTATCCCATGCCTCTGATGGAGGGAAAAGAGGATAGGATTATTAAATTTAAAATGAGGCTTCCTAGAGGGGGTCACAGACAAGTGCAGCTTTACAGCTGGAGTCATTTAAGAAGTTGTTTGGGTTCTCTGCTGAGAAGATACCTGGCCATTCTTTCCTGGTCCTTAGGACAGAAAATTAGAGGAGTTTAAAGCTTAATGGACTAGAAATGTTCAATGGCCAGGTGCCACAGGTAGAGCATCAGCCTCTTAAACTGCTTGAGCTGTAGCACAGGTACTATCTGATGGTGCTCTGGGTGACTAAATCTAGAGAGAAGCTTTTGAGAAAACTGGGAAATAGTTTAGAGAAAATTTAAAATTTGCCAACTTGTTTGGTTGCATAGCCATAACTCAAGAGATTTTTTTTTCAATTGACCAGAATGAAACTAACTGCTTTGTAATCTTCTGAGAAGAATTTAATGTCTTTGTAGGGAAAATAGGGAAATACTCTGAGCCAAACAATCTCTATTTCTTCAGAAATGTCCACAACAAATCGGTCAGTTCTGCAGTAGCACTTTGTTATAAGAAAAAATAACCCTTTTTTCCTGGCCTTTGTACAGATAGGCTATAGTATGTGGTTTTTACATAGAGATTTTATACTTATGATTAAAACTTTAGTACTCAATATTTATATCGTTAAATAATTGGATGCTTGTTATTCTGAAAATGGTGGAGCTCATCAGTAACTATGTGCAGGCAATACTGGTGTGAAGAAGGGTTGTCCTGCTACCTGTCATCCGTTAAGGAAATCAGTTTTAGAATGTGGATCAGGAACGTGGCATTTGTGTCTGAAATGGGTAGTGATTACAGTCAGGAGATGAAAGTGCTTCAGAATAATCCCCTATTTTCAGGGGTGTAAAGGTCTACTCTAAACAGTGCAGTTTAAACACAAGAGTGTGCTTTTTTTTTTATTTTAAAAATTCTGAGAAAAATCTTGCAATTGCCTTCATTCACCTGCAAGTGCTCTGCAGCTTTTTTTCCCAATTTGCCTATTAATGTGGTTTTTTTCTTAATGGTTCTTTAGTATTGCTCCTTCTGTTTTGGGACTTTTGCAAGTCAGAATAGCAGAACTGAAAAATTATGCTGAAAATTCCATTCAGGACCTACTTGAAGGTCCACTGAAACTGAAGTCTTTCACCAAGGCAAACCCTGAACATGCTTTCAGTCAGCTGTCTGAACACCATGTTGTAACAGAAGGAATTCTGGTAGTTTCTTACTGATAAAAAGCCTTAAGGTTTGTCATTAAGCTCGTATGGGTGTTGGAGACAACCACATAAAGCAGAGAAGCTCAGTTCCAGCCTAAATATTAAATGCTTACTTGGCTTTCTCTTTTGGAAATGTTTAAGTTGAAAGTCCTGGTGTTGTGGTAGATCTCGTGTTCTGACATCTGTGCGAAACAAAGGAAATACAATTTTGCACTCTGGAAATTGGATTTGTAGCATGCTTATGCCTATTAAAAAATCCTGCACAGTCTGCCCTGGAGTTTATCTAAATTTATCTTGAATAGTTAGGATGCTGAGTCACAGGCCTTGGCTCCTGGTTCTGCAATACTGGGATAAGCTACAGCTTGATGTTTAGGTCAGAAATGTTCACACAGCTTTGTCTTCTGTGCTGATTTTATTGTCAGCACTGTGAGAGAAGTATCAGCCTCCCTCAGCTTCGTGCTTTCAAAGGATTGTCCTAATGTGCTTGCATTTTCCTAACAACTTCTGACACTATTTCCTCTCAAAAAGTTTAGAATAAATAGAAAAATCTAGAAGGTCAGGACAGGGGGAGATTTCTGCTTCTTTTTCACTTCCCGTTCCCCAGGATGTGTACGAGCAGACTGTGTGTGTGGTTGCTGGTTTTGCAGAGTCAGATGACTTTCCATCCTCTTTTCTTCCTAGTAGAACAAAGACCATGTAAAATGAAGTTGTGGTTTCTACCCTATCACCTTACTGCCTTTTTGGGTTTGGGTAGGGACAAAATGCTGGATGTTGTTTCCTGTTGACCTCCTAAGAGACGTGCCTCCAAAAGGCACACAGCACATACAGTAATTAATTGAAAAACTTGAATTCAAATGAAACTTATAGCACTGCTCCTTCCTTGGTTGAGGTGGAAGGTGCTCCCTGAGCATGACACCTTGCTCCTGGCTCACACAAAGCAGCTGGTGGGGGCACAGCTGTAGACAATACCCGTGCTGGTAGGTGCTGAACAGGGCAAAGGCTTGCAAAGGGAAGCAGGACAAATAGTCTATCCCTTCAGGTCTCATTTCACTGAGTAAACTGGGCAGTCCCTGAAGGCTCCCTCCGTGTTGTTTCTAATGTCATCCTTGGGGTTTAGTCCCCAACTGGCCCTGTTTCCCCTGCAGGCAGGTGGGAGGGGAATGTTCTGACTGAGAGCAATATAATGCTGTACAACCTGGAAAAAATGGACACGGGACATCTTAAAAGTACAGGCTGCTGCTGCTTTCCACCTCTGACTGCTATGGAAAGGGCTAATCATAGAATCATTAAGGTTGGAAAAGACCTCTAAGGTCACCAAGTCCAGCTGTCAACCCAACACTACCATGACCACTAAACCATGTCCCAGAGTACAGCAGCCATATGGTTTTTGAATCCCTTCAAGGATGGTGACTCCACCACTTCCCTGGGTGGCATGTTCCAATGCCTCCCCACTCTTTAAGGAAAGAAATTCTTCCCAATATGCCATGTAAGCCTCCCCTGGCACAACTGAAGCCCATTTCCTGGCACAACATAAGTCCATTTCCTCTCATCCTATTGTTAGTTACTTGGGAGAAGACACCAACACACACCTCACTCCAGCCTCCTCTCAGGGAGTTGTAGAACAAAATATGGATAATAATAATTAAAAAATAATAATAGAGCACAACAATGAGGATTTGTTAATAGTCTGTTGTGAGATGTTGTTTGAAGCAGCTGTTTCTGCATCCTTCCTTCCTCCACCCTGCAGCCTGTGAGGAACAAGCGCGTGGCTGTTCCAGGCTCGGGGGTGGCACAGGGAAGTGCTTTGATCTCAGTGTTTCCTAATGTGGGAGTTGCTGATACTTTTTTTTTAAAGCTGGATGAAAGGGATGTGGAAGCCTCATTGCATATTCCTAGATTTCAAGATGGCAAACAGGGGAGGTGGGGAACTGCTACTATCCTGTGCTCTACTGAGACGTGTTTTCCTTGAAGCTGCAAGTTTCCATCTATTGTAGTTCACCACACCTTGAACTGGTTCCACCACTAACACACTGCCACTTAACTCACTGGCAGGTGCTAAAGGCAGGAGCCAGACCTGCCTTGGGCTGGCATGTTGTTAATCTATTCCCAATGACAGGGGAGGGTTTTCCTGTGGGTGCTGACTCCCCAAAGTCCTTCAAGAGCATGGTGCTTTTCTGCTTGTCCCAGTCTTGTTCCCCTCACTCACCTCATTCTTCTGGAATACCAGGTGTCTGGTCCTGGAAGCTTTAGTTTTAGTCTCATAATGGCTATTTCAAGACCAAGGATGCCAGGACCTTTTTAGCAACATATTTTCCCTGCCCTGATTTGGGAAGCAGCTGAATCACCCAGGCTGACAATTTAAATGTCAGGTGCCTGCCCTCCTCTTCTGGAAAATTCTGGTTAGGGCACTAGAAACACTTCTGAGAGTGGGGGAAAGGCAAGAGGTATTTAACAGCCCTGAGGGGGCTGTGTTTAACAGGCACATTTCAACTCCAGTATTCAGTAAGGAGCTGCTGGGGTTTGATAATGGGCAGCTGCAATAGCAGACACTATTACCAGACCTATTCCATGAGCCTTACTCACACACTTGTAATGACATCAATTTGCTTAAAAAATCCAGATGTGGTGCCAGAGAATTTATAGCTTGTCTGGTTACCATGGCAATTCAAAGTTTCCCAAATGTGTTTTCTTCAATTTGTTGGCTTTGCTCTACTGTTGGGTTTTGTTTGTTTTGTGTTTTGTTTTGTTTTCCTCTTTGCTGCCACAGTGGTTCATTTACTTAGCCATTCTTAAATTATGCTTAGAAAAGGAGTGGGGAGAATTGTGGGTCTTGACTGTAGTGCCAATTAATGTTCACTGAGAGTGGAATTAGACCCCACCTGAGTTTTCTTTTGGTACGTTCCTGAAATAGGATTAACAGAGAAATGGGCTTTTAGAGGGGTTAACTGTAGGATGTGTGTTCTGCCACCATTACTAAAGATTTGGAAGGAGACAAACTTCCTTGAGAGGCAGGCCAAGACTCTAAGCCTCTCCCACCTGGCCCTGTGGTATCTTAAGGGAAGAGATCAGGACGAGCCTGGTGCCCCTGGTGTCCTCTCAGCTCAGGAGGGCTGAGGCTGCTGTGGTCGTGCCTCCCCTCCTGGCTGCCCCTGGGGGGGA
>NW_008588842.1:11568-24711 GCF_000691845.1 Merops nubicus
GGAGGTGACGTTTGGCTCGGCAGACCTTTGGCCTGACACAGTGCAATTACTTTTTATGTTGTTGACTCTGATGGGATTTTACTGTGTGCTTAAGAACACAGCCCACAAAGGCAAAGTTGCATGATCCCTGTTGAGTTTGGTAGGTGTAAATGATCCTTCACCTGTAAAAATCCACTGCAGTCCTCCAGCATAGTGCAAACTCTTTGCCACTGAGACAGTATCCACGCTGTGTGCCTGGAACAGCTCTAAGCTTACTCCCCTCAAGTTACAGGTCCTTAGGATAGGCTACTACTCCCTGTCCTCTTCCCTCGTCTGACCCTTCCCTGCAGTAAGTTTTTTTTAGGAAGGCTCAAAAAAAGGCAGAACTCAAACAAGAATCTAAACTCAACCCCCCACTTCCTGCTTTTGTTAGCCCACAAGCACAGCAGGAACTGTTTTCCTGCAAGGGACCAGGCCTGCTGTTTTCCTTTACTTTGCTCTATGCTGCAGTCTTCCTGCAGGATGGAGTGGGTTGGGAAAGCACGGCTTAAAAGCACTGCTGAAAAGCACTGCTGAAAAGCACTGCTGAAAGGAATCTGATCCTCCAGCAACAGGAGAGCAGCGGCACGTGTGGCGCGCTCCAAGGCAGTGAAATCCTGGCAGGCTTTGGAGGCTGCACTTGTTCCCCAGGAGAAGGTCTGATCTTCATTTTGTGGCAGGCCAACAAACCGTATGAAAGCAGCTGTACTGGGCCAGACCAAAGATCTGTTCAGCCAAGTGTGGTATCCCAGTGGCCACCAAAAGCAGACAGGAAGGGAGTGAGAGCAGGCAAGCCATTTACCTCTTCTGCTCTGCGGTGGCATAGAGCTTAAGAGCTTCTTTTGCTGGTGTAGTTTCCATGAATTTAGTATCCTTCAGTGGGCTGCCTTTGATGGAAGCACCTATTCACCTCTTAAATTCATATCTGTATGGCCCTTTGGTAAGAACTTCAACGTTAAATGCTGAGCTACCTGCCACTACCTCTAATTCCATTCCTAGGGTTAACAGTCTGCTCACAGCCCATATGTGAAGTTAGATTATCCCCTCTGCCAAGCCCATCACTTTGCACTTACCCATTTGGTATTTTACCTGGTATTGTGAGCCATTTCTGCAGCTCTTCACAGACCGCCCTGGTCCCCCGGGTAATTTCATATGATCAGAAAAATTTATCACCACTCTGATGAACAAGTTAATCCTTATAACACCTCTGAAAAGACAGCTTTTTTGTTTGGATAAACACCATGAAGTGGAGATTCTTCATTGTCCACTACAAGGTCAGAAAGCCACAGGGTTTCCCAGCAGCTTCAGTCTAACATGCATGTTCTAAAGCTCAAGGGTCACCAGGCCTCACAACTTCTTCAAGGATGTCAAGAATGGCAGGAGTCATTTTGTGTCCAAGTTTGACACCCAGTTCCTGAACATTTCTCAGCCAAGTTTAAGCAGTACTATACTAAGCCCTCAGGGTTTTCTTTGTCCAATATCACCCTGCTGGCTGCCTCCCCCATGGCTCATCCTTGAAATGAGTGCTACCAAGTACAACAAAATATACATCAGTATTCTGAGAAGAACCAGCCTGATTCACCCCAAGGACAACTGCTGTCAGTACCTTCACCAGCTGTGTTCCTGGAAAGCAGCCTGTCAACAGCAGCAGCAGAACAAACTTTTGTATTTAACAGTATTTTAATTAAGAAATCAGTCCCTGGTGGAAGCAGAGGGAACACGGCTTGTGACAGAGGCTGTGTTGCGGTGCCTTCTGGAACAGAGACCACTTGCAGCACTGAAGTCATCTGTACCCATCTGCCTGTGGGCTGGGGCCTGCAAAACCTGTCTGCCAAGTCTGCCTCCTTCCAGACCACGCCACCCTACACCAGATCTGGCACGAGTGCCCCCAGAAACTCCTGATTTGGTCAGTCACGTGCCACTTGGGTTTGTTGCTGCATCAGGAATTCGCTTCAATCGGAGCCCAGGCTTATATATTAAATCCACTCTCTAAATTCCCTTATTGTAGAATAACTCAGTTTCTTCTGTAGAGGACAGAATTTCTGGCTCAAGGTCTGCTCGTTTTATCTGCAATGTACAGAAAAAGGGAATTAACACCACCCCATCCTGGTAAGTACACATCAAGTGCCCTTTCCTGCACTGAACTTTGCCCAAAGTGAAATACTGTGTTCAGAAGCAAGGCTGGATTTGGGATTTGGGGTTCTTTATCTGGATGTTTGAAGGATAGTCTTGCTTTAGTGCTTTTTTTGTTTTTCTCTGACATTTTTCTATATGTGCACACATAAGGGAAGAAATGTTTTATTTAAAATTGGAAGTACTCCTGAGATATGAACAGAGTGTTAGAGACATTATCTCTGTTCACTGTAGAATCATTTAAGTTGGAAAAGACCTTTAATATCATTGAGTCCAACTGTAAATATATTTGGGTGACTCACCCAGGAGAACTCCTGTGGCCTGAGCAATTGGGAGACTCAGAGGGAACCAACCAGCTGTACTCTCAGCACAAAATTTCTCACAAGTCCCCTCATTTATGTTCAGTTTACCCTTGTTGCCATAAGAGATTAAGAAATCTAAAAAAGACATTACAGTGCCAGAAAGTTTAGGCAAATAGAAGAAACCACTGAAAATTGCAAGAGCCCAGTCTATGATTTTCTGGGAATATTCACACAGTGCTGATAAGGGAGAGGAAAGAAATGTGGAAAGGAACCCCAGGCTCCTCTCTCACTTGGCCTTCTCCAGAGCCCAAGGTTCAAGGGCTATGTCCTCCATTTAAAACCTGCCAGGAAGGCGTGTGCTTTCCCAGGGAGCAGATTGCTCTTCACAGTTCAGTGAGGCAGGGTGAAGAGATGTCACATGGGACTTGGTTCACCTCTCCAATGAGCTCACACTGACTTGGTGAGAAAGAAAAATTCTTATCTACATCCCTTCTCCAGCAGGACTTGAAACAGTGCTGGCAAAGCCTGGTTTTAATATTTTAAGGCAGCTCTCCTGACCTTGCTTGCTTCAGCCTGTTGTGAAACTGATAAATCTACATTGAAAAGTGTGAATATTTTAAAATAAATAATAAAACCACACATTGCAACTTGGACCTAGGAAGTCCTGTGTGCCTCTGCCTAGCACACAGGCCTTCACAAGCAGCCTCCCTGCTGCCCCATTTTAGATGCACAGCCACAGGAATATCCTATTGACTTTTTTTCTACATGGCCTTAAGACTGCTGGCCATAGTTACAGACTGTTTAATGTAACACTAATCCTAAATCACTCCCTGTGAACGGACTCACCTCCCCACACTGTGGGTACATGCTCAGTGAAACTGGTAGCATCCCAGCCAGCACTGATGTAATGGCAAGCATTCTCAGTGAAGCCAAAGCACGTGGAGCTTTCACAAGTTTTGCTCTGTCCAAGACATTGAAAAAGCATGTCAGTCAGTTTAGGCTCAAACAATAATGTGACAGTGAGGCAAAAAGGGCGTTGGCTACTATTTTAGTGATTGAAATTGCACTGAAATTAGTAATACCCTTGGCTTATGAATCCTAGAGATGTTTCCTTACTTTATTTCATATGTTCTTATTCCTAACTTCCTGTTCTTTCACTTTGTTTTGTCTTTAGCTGCAGGATTTTCCAGATTGTCCATATAAGATTAAGAAAATAAGCAACTAGATCAAAGTGACAAAAGAAAAGAAGGTGCCTTAGTGCTTTAAAGTGTCTCGGTTCTTTGTCTAAGATTTTTCTTGCATTACCCTTTTCCCTTTCAAATTTAGTTCCTCTTGGCAACCCTACTTTGCCTTGTGCAAAAATGTATAACTCCATAAGTATTTACAATTTTATCTTACATCTGCATTTATGTCTTCTTTCAACAGGATTCCCTTAAGCTAGAAATGGAGCTAGGGAATTGATGTAGGCAATACCAAGTTACATGACATAGGTGATGCCTACCTGTATTAGTTACATGACATAGGTGATGCCTCCCAAAAGCTCAGGGCAGGCTAAGAATTCCCTCCTGAAGCATGCAGAGAATTCTTACAATACAGGGTTTCTAGATGTTGCAAAAGCAAGAACATGTTTTACAATACATGGAAAACTATTTGGAAGTTGGGTCCAGTTTTAGCTGCAAACTCAAGTGCTGTATTACCCCTTCAGAAGTGACAGATCTTGGCTAAGTGCTCTGAACAACCCTGACACCAGACACAGGACTCAGATGGAGTTAGGGAGCCTGGGTGCTGCAGAACAGCCTGCCAGGAGAGCACAACCCTGTCTCCTGCGTGGGAGCAGAGAGGAAACCCTCACAGCTGTACACAACCTCCTGCAAACCCTCCCAGCACAGATGTGGACATACCATGCATTTACTCATATAAGCAAAACACAGCAGCTGAACAGAAACTTCCCAGATAATCCCTTCTACCAAGGCAAGCAATACTGCAAACCCAAGAAAAAAAGGGCAGCTGGTAAGAGTCAGACTGAAAAAAGAAATACAGACTGAGCAGGCACCCCTCGACCTTTCTCAGTACCTCCTACCTTTCCACAAAGTAGATCATCAGAGGTGGCAGGAAGAACGTGGTCCCAAACAAGACTGCTCTGGACAATGCTGTTTCTCTAACGGCCTCCAGGGAGAGAAAAATAAATGCTGTTAGAGCAGTGCTCTGTGGCTTCAACTGCTGCTCACCTCTGTCAGCACTTTTTTGGCTAAGGATCACAGAGTTTCGAGCAACAGGTTAATGAGGGATAAAAACGTTTGTCAGAGGAATTCTTTCTTAAATGGAAACCAAACTCCTGTAAGTGGGAAATACTGCACTTGTGACTAAGAAATACCTTAAAAGGGAGCTGAAACTACCAATGCCACATGGAGTTTTCCTTCCACAACAATAATTCTGCTGAGGCTTGGTTTTATTAAGTTGTGCTGAACTTCTTCCAAACGGTTATACCTCCTGGGCATCCTGACTATCCTGTGTCAGTCCTGAAGTTCTCTCTCCAGCTGTCCACGAATCCTTGTGCTTGTGTGGCTGTCTCCTCCCCTCTGGGCAGCAGCACAGAAAGGGAGTGTCACTGAGAGCACACAAAATATGACTCCTTGTCCTAGTTCCTCTGTCAAGCTCTACAGTGGATGCTGATGAGCAAGTCAAGGAGCAAATACAGAGTCAGCAACTGGAGCTCAAGGATAAAATGCACTAGCACACTGCAGAGCAGGGCACTACCCTTTGGGGGCACAGCCTTTAAATGACACTCCCCCTAGAGAAGGTGCATGTGATATGTACAATACAGGGCTCCTCTCTGAGGTGTCCCATCAGAAGAAGGTCCAAAAGTTTCCTTCTGAGGTGACAAGGGAAAGCAGAAATGCCTGTGCTAGTGTCTCCGTGGCTCAACTCTGGCACTTGGTATATTGGGCTGGAGAGGCTGCCAAGCTCTGAAGACACCACAGGTGCCAACATGGTTCCAGAGACCTAATCCAAGCCTACCCAAAGATTTGGCACCTGGCCTGGGGATTCCTCATTTGAGTACATCCAACTCCACCTACTCTCAGCGTCACAGTCAGCTCTTAGCAGGGGATGAAAGGCAAGTCAAGAGAAGCCTCAACCCTTCACCTACCTTCTCACCAGCCTTCTTTGACACTCCTACAACATTGCCATTCCTGTCCATCACTTCAATTCCATGCTCCCATTCTGGGCTTCTCACCACTGCCGTAGTAAATGCAGTCATCAAGCCTGCAGAGTCAAAGAGGATTTGGCTTTCAAAGATCCAGAAGGACTACCTCAGTAGTAACACTCATAATTACGTGCATTTTACATTTCTAGTTCATCAGTTCACAGCCGAATAACCTGCCAGCTTAAGAAGAGAATGCTCCATAAAAATCTACTTGGGAACTTATTTTTTGTTTCAGAAGTTTATGTCAGATTCTAAGGCCCAATCCTGAAAAATTGTTTATCATTCTGGACTCAGCTTTCAATCTGTGCCATGCAGCTCAAACCAAGAGTACTTTGTTCTTGAGAGAACGGGGAGGGGTTTGTGATCCAGCATAGAAAAGAAGACCCTGAAGAGAACAGAGTTGAAGGGAAGGCTGCAGCCCTGATCTGAAAGGGAGGATGGCAGGGAAATGCTGGCTCTGACATGTTCCATTATGGGGCTTCTCTGCCCAGCTGCATGTCTGTCACAAGTGACACTGCTTCAGCTGGATCCTAGGTGAGAATTTCAGTCTCCTCCAGACCCAGCTTTACAAGCTACCTGAAAACTTCCACCCACAGTCAGTCACTGAAAACACAAGCCTAAACCACTGGCACTTTGAGAGGCCATATCAAATGAGAGTTACTCATCTAGCTGGTTTTCTCCCCTCTCTTTTCCATAATGAGGTCTAGGCATACCAAGGCACAGTCTGGCAAAATGACTTTGCTTGAAATAGTAGATTTCTCTTATGAGCTTTTGGTAGAGTTGTTCAATAAAGACATCAGTGTAACAGATGACACTTTTCAAATGCTGGACTAATATTAATTACCCTTAGGTTTCTTTCTGCATTTAAGAAAATGGAAGCACATTTTAACACCTGCTCCAAGGGAAACAAGTCAGACAGCTCAAATGCAGCTCCTCAGAAGGATTTGGGGAGCCACCCCATGGAACTCAGAACAGAGGAGATGGCATTTGTCTTAATAGTCTCTTCCTAGGAAAGGTCAAAATTAAAGATGGCATTAGAAAAGCAGTTAATAACATCAAATAGTTAAACTTGTCCTGGTGTAACTTCAGTTGGTGACCAGCTGCAGGATGTACAGTTTCCTCACACTCACCAAGAAGAGGAGCAGGTAGAAGTTTCCTGACAACCAGTTGTGTTAACGGACTCTTCAGTGTGTAACGATTCATGAAGGCAAGAGGGAAAGCCTAAGGCATTAAGAGAAAACAGGCACCTTCTATTAAAAAAAAGTGCAGTATTTTAGGATGTACAAGACTTCAGGAAAATAAATCTGTGACCTAGTACATAGTTACTGTCTATAAACACAAAAGCCTTGGTCTAACATTTCAACAAAATACTCGTTCTCTAGTTACTGAAGGTATCTGTAATGAGTTCTTTAGATAAGAATACAAAATATTATGATTAAAAAAGCATTAAAGATTATTATGTGTAGGACAATTGCAGTGTGAATACAAAGAGAAAAAAGAAAACAATTACCTCTGACTAATATTTCCTTGGACATCTGTCCAGCTGCCTCGTGTCAAATACTGCTCTCTCTCCCAAACAGGAAACCTGGTTTACTTGTGTATTTGTTCCTGGCTCTCTGGAGTTTCAGCCCAATTCTATATTCCCATAATATGCTCGCAGGAAGTTTCACTTAGGAATGAATGGCCAGGACAGCAGCTAGCACTCAGAGTCTCCCTTAGAGGACAAAGGGGAAGAACTCCCCCATGAACCCACACACAGAGCTGCCTCCCCAGACCACGAAGTCCTGGGCACTGCTGGCCCAGCTGTTTTGCCTACAGCTGTTTTGTTTGCACAGGTGAAAGTCCATCTAACAAAAGCAGGAGCAGTCATGTTGCTCTGCCCAAAGTCTTATAAAATTCACTGTTCAGTGTGGAGGGTGAGGAAACGTGTCATAGGGGCATCCACGCTTACAATGAGAGTCATGAGGATACCAGAGCTCATTCTGATGTGGCAAACTCTTGGAGACCAGAAATTCCTATTCCAGCAGAGTGTGGAGGCAGTCAGGTACCCTTCAGCTCCCCAGCCCTCCTGGAAGGCTGATTTACCTGTGTTCATAGGTTCATGGCTATGCTGCTCCTGGGATCTGAGCTAGCTATCCAGTGCAGATGCCTGCAGATTTCACCACCTGTTTAGAGCCAGACAGATCTCTTCCACAGCACTATGTCACAAATCAACTACAACAACCCCGTGGGTTACTCTGCACTTGTAAACCCTGGCCATTTCCTCTCACTGCCCATTCTCTAAGCTTGCAGAATAAAGAAAAGGACAGAAGAGGAAGCCTCAGAGGAAGACAAGCAAAGTATTAGCTGACATGTGATCACAAAAACAATCTTATTCTGAACGGTTCTGGGGCAAGACATCAGAGTAGAGCAGCAGAGCAGAACCCTGAAGGATATCTGGCAGTGTGATTATCTCAGCCTGTACTCCTCAGGAGAGCTTACTAGGAAAGCAGCCATTGAGCAAATACTTACCCCAACACAGGCTGCATAGGCAATGGCTCCCACCCCATAGATGATGTACTTTTCTTTAAGCGACTCCTCCTAAGGGAGGCAGAAGAAATACACCACGTGAGTGCATTTGTAAAACATTTATAAATGGTGTTCAAAATGGTTTTGTACAATTCAGATGACTTCAGAAATAAATCCTGACACCTACTGCAGGCTTTACGGTGCCGTTTCCATTCAGCAGGGTGAATGCTGTGGTGTACGTGTGAAATGCAAACTGTGGAAACAAAAGATTATAATAAAAGTGAATTTGGGATTCAGACTACAAGACTTGTAAACGTAGAAAGAAAGAGGCAATTACCTGACTGAAAAAAGCCTGCTTTGCCCGGAGCTGAACAGATGAAACAATAACCTAAAAGGAAAACCCCACAAGAAATTAGGTTGGATGAGTCTAGCAGGATTTGGTGAGCAGTGGTTGGCAAAGAACTGCCACGTCACTGCTTGCTGCAGCATCAAAGGCCCCAGTCAGCACCTGAAGCCATTTGTCTCAATCCTAGGCTAACACACTTCCTTCCCACAGACGTGACCTACTCCCTTCTGATGTGACCCTGCTGGACGAGATGATCTCCAGAGGTCCCTTCCAACCCCTGCCATGCTGGGACTCTGTAATAAATCACAGCCTTTCTTGAGGTATGAGCTGCCAAGCTCACGGAGTGGAGCTCTCTCTAAGAGCAGAGTCAAGATAAGGCCAGTATTGAATAAGATGAGTGCAGGGAATGTCCAGAAGCTCAGAGGAGGATCAGTACTTCATTTAGTATTAGCGGATCAACTACCTTTATGATCAATTCCATTTAATTACTTAAGTTAATTACTGCTCTTAATTTAACAGCCATCAAGACTTTCATTATACTTGCTAGAAGCACCATGTAAGCTCATGCTGTAATCTCTATATGGAATGCCATATCTCACTAGGCAAACTCATAGGTCAAAACCAGTCAAACGCATCTAGATGAGTAAACATGCATATAACTACAGATACAAATTTGATGAAACAAAGTGGGGCAATCTATAAGCACTTGAACAACAGTTTATATCTTTTGTAACTTCTTGACAACACTATTTCTTACTTGCAAATGCACAACTGACATAAGAGAAGATTCATATTCTGGATTCATGTTGTGAAACACAGAACACATGGCTTTGACTCCTTCCTACTGCATTTCCAGGTTTTTTGAGGTTAAACAGACACCTAGGTTTCTCAGCACTTCCCATAAAACAGATGTCTTTCAAAAAGCTTGTGCTGAAAATACAACTAAGCCTAAAAACTTCTACTCCCTGCCTCCAACCCCTGGCTTTGGAAAAATGTAAGCCATGCAGCACACTAGTATCTTTGTTTACTCACCAGTGGAAGAGATATGGGCAGGAAGGCTAAAAAGAAAGAAAACTATTTCAGTAAAAATAACTGCTGGATGGTTTTGAGCTGGAAACTTCCTTTAACTTTCCCCCTCTAGTTTCAGCCCAAAGTAAAACACTGCCCACAAAACCCACCATCAGCACGGACTGCAGTTCTAAACTTTGTCTCTCATTCAAGAAGCCAGAATACCTGGTCACAGCTTATAGCCCAAAGGAGCCCCTGTGAACTCCACTCTGTGCCTGCTCAGAAACTACAGAACTGAGTTTTGAACAGAAATTCATCTCTCTGTTCAAAAAGAGACAGGTGGCTACAAAGGCTGCTCAGCCAGGCGTGGTGAGACGAGATGCTGAGCAAGGAGCCTAAGGATGGTTCTATCTGATGAACAGCCTGTGCTGTCTTGGCTCCCCACACATCACTCCCAGCAGACTTTTTATCTGCCACCACAGCAAGTAAATTCCTACAGCAGCCACATGCACCAGGTGCAAACTTAGCTGACAGCAGACTGTTCTACATGGGCAGGGCTTTGGGAACTCATTCTGCAGCAACAAGTCACAGACGGGTCAGACTACTTCCACTAAGCTGAGCAGATGCACTGTGGAGAAAATTCCTCAAGAGGACCATAGGAATAAATAAAACTTCAACAGATAGGACAATGCAACTAACAGAGGTATGAGTCTACTTGCTTTTCTGTATGGAGAAGAGTATCACTGGAGTATCACAGCAGCCACTTACTGTGAGCTATTCCCCTTTGATGCTTCAGTCACAGGCAATAATTCTTTTAAGGGAACTTACCTGGAGGTCTAAACAAAACAGGAGTGATCTTGTCTGTATCAGGATGTACACTGGACTTAAAAGGGGAAAAAAAAGAAAAAAAAGGAAATTAGATCATCTTTGCAGAAAGAAAGAAGGGACAGAAAGGGGCAGAAAGGGACAGAAAGGATGTTTCTAAATATTTTGTAAACTTACCACGCTTAGCAGAAAGGCTTGTTTTGTCTAAACAATTTGAAAATTAGGTTAGTTATCAAGTTTTCATAAGAGACTGGGTAAAATCTTCTTTCTAAACCTATTAAATCTTTTTCCCAATAACCTATTTTTATATGAAGTCATATACTTTTATACATATGTATCTTCTCTTTAATTATTTTTTCCCTAAAATTTCTCTCCACATACTTCTTGCTGAATATAACTCACTCCCATCCCACATGCTGTGTAACAGCACCAAAGCACACACCAAGAACAGAAAGTTAATTTTAAAACATTAAGCTAGTAGGGATTTTAAAACAAGAAAACAAGAATTTAAATAGGCTAAAAGCCTAGCCACTTCTGTTAAGACTTTAACTTCTCTGAAACCATAGAAACTTGTATTTCTCCCTTCAGACTCTGATGCACCAGGTACTAAATGCCACGTGGGAAGAGCTGAGCCAGCACTGGATCAAAAGAAAGACTGCTCCTAATGGAGCAAGGGCTCAGCACTGCTTCCCAGAAATTCCGTGAGCAGTTTTCCCACCCAGCTACTGCCACTGATCTTTTTATGAGATAGGAAGCCAAACCAAGCTGCTCTCTATACAATGATGCAACAAAGAAATTCCCACTAGACTCAGATTAGAAAAATCTCTGTAGTAATTAGTTTTTCTTGTGTCATCCCTTGTGTCTGAATCTCAATATCCTGTTAGATCTTAGACTAATATTAACTATTTCAGCCATGAAAAAAGACACCTCTGTGTTCTATAAACTGCACTCCAAAGTACCTGATTGTTCTGTATGGGCTCACTTAGGGTCTCCCCACTGGTTTGTAATAATAACCTGGTTCTTCTTATTTCATCCTATATTTGAGGAAAAAAAAAAAAAGAGAGAGAGAAAAAAAACCCTTAGATTTCAATATTCTACAGTACCACTTATAGGGACACTACATAAAAACTTAGAATGCCAAGCTAATTCTTCTGTCCTTCACCAAAGCAGTAAAAGCAAGAACACACCTTGGCACACAATTAATTCAGTCAGAAAATCCTTCAGATTATTCAGGCCCCCCTTGGTGCTTTTAAGTATCAATACCTCCACCCATTTCATAAATTCAACTGAACTTTCAGCCCATTAAAAAAAAACACTGAAATCAAGAGCATTATTCTTGTACTTAAGATTATCCATGTGTGCTGGCAAGCTCAAAGATTTGCCACCAAAGCAACCATCTGATATCCCCAACAGGCACTGAGATGACTATTTTTAAATGAAATTCTAAAACAGACTCTTTAAAATGACCAGAAAGGAGTCACAATATCACTACACCTTCCTGCGTGTTCACAAAGATGTGATCAAGTTTTGCATCTTACAGTCTCCCTTTAAACCTGGCTTAAGCTTTTAATTATGGAAACCAGGTACACTTAAAGAGAACAAAACTGTAACCTCATGTTATTGTCCACAGTCTACATAAAAAGCTGCCCCTCTTAGGGGAATTTATGAGATGATCTGACTTGTCTTCAACAGGCACATCTCTATTTGCAACAGTGTATTTTAATTCAAGGGGGTGTGAACCAATCCCAGATCTCAAAGTCCCCGCATGGGATACAAGATTTTCTTGTTGGTAATTACATCTATAGAATGTACATTTACTGAATTGGTTATTATTGTAAATATATAGAAAGAGCTGTATTGATACCACATATACACACAGAGATAGATGAACAGACAGACACAAAGCACCAAGTCTGCAAGTGACAAGGAAATATGTCATGAACACAGTTTTGACAGTATTCTTTTGCTTTAATAGAGCTTTCCCTTAAAAAATATACAAAAATCAGTCAACAAAAATCCCTTTAACATACTGACCAGCCAGCCAGCTCTCATATATTGTGCTGTGGTTTTTCCTCTGTCACCCCTGACAAAACTATACAGAAGTGGATGGACAGAAGAGCACATCTTCCCCAGAATTTTGCTGTCATACAGTTCCTGAAATTTAGAAGCTACACTTTATGACCAAAAATGTGTTTAGTGCCACACTTTCAGTAATTAAGACTGTAATAATCATTCTCTGGTATAAAAATGGGCTACAAATCAGTTGTGCTCCCTCTTTGGGGAGGATTCCTTTACATACAGCCACTTGGAGAAGAATTAAAGAGCTTCATGAGCTTCAGATGAAGCTGCACCACAAGGATGGGTATGTGGATCAGGCAGCAGAGATTTTGGGTGCCTGTGATACAGTTCAGCAAACGTGTCCACTTCAGCAAACCTGTCCTCTCTGATGCTGTGACAGCTCCTCAACAGCAGTCCTCCAGCAGCTGACTGTATGTAAGATGCTCACCTCATCTCTCCTGTCGTTGAGGGTTTCCTGATTCTTGACTGAGCTAATTCAACTGTGTGCACAGCAGGCACAGTCTGAACAGGAGTGCTGAAATGGTTGTGTCTAGCAACACCTGTTGGTTTATGTAATTATATATAGAAATGCATACACATATATTTCTATTTTTTATATATATTATTTTTCCTCATAAACCTTATAATGATATTATTTTGCACATCAGCAAAGTCCAAGTTTGTAAGTTGACTGAAAGATTGAACTGAAAGACTGCAGATTTAGATTAGATGTAAGGAAG
>NW_008588843.1:0-17103 GCF_000691845.1 Merops nubicus
ATGATTCTATGATTCTATGATTTGGAGCTAATCAGTTCTCCACTAGTTCCTTACTCTCAAAATCGCTTTGAGTAATTAAAACCCCCTTACGTGTACATGGAAATGCCAGTGCACACAGTGTGAGTGAGGTGGGCAGCATTGCAGCTGTTATTGAAAGGTGGAGCATGAAATGTTCCTAATGCAAGACAAACATTCAGCCAGAGGAGCCTGACATCTCCTGGACTCGCTCCCTTCATCACCTTCAGACTCTGGAGGTCAGCAAGAGAATGCTTTGCAGACCATTTAGCATCACCGAACTATTCTTACTTTGGATCTGATCTTTCGAAGGGTATTTCAGTATTTTGGTCTGTTCTCATTTCTGGATGGAGAACAAAATGGGACCTCTCATTCATATACATGCCAATAAATTTAGAAAGTTGTAGCAAAGCAAGTGTGAAGATGTCATGGCAAGCAAGGGCAGATACACCAGGCTGAGGGGCACTAAGGTGATATTGAGCCAGTATTTCTCTCTGCACCATCAGTTCCCTCAGACAACATGAAATTACTTCTTCCAGGGTAGGTTGGATCAGCTGTCCTCTCTCTTTGGCTTCTCCTGAACATTTCTTTTTGCACTCCCCACGGACACACAAGTCAAAACAGATTTTCACAAATTTGCAACTTAGATGCTTGAAAGATTGTCACACACCTGTGCTAAGTGCACTAAGAACAGAACTGACAAGATATCTCGTTGGAATTATTATCTGTAAGCCAAGCAAGAGATTTCAGCGTACTTCTGGGTGAAGACTTAAGGGCAGTATATCAGACTAGAGAGAAACTAACAATTTTGGAGAATTGTGCTTCTAATCTGATTCTGGGGAATTATAGTTTGACATTGTTTTATCCTTTTATCCTTGCAAAGGCCTGTTTTCCCTAGTTATAGTGAGGTTTTTCTACTAGCCACATTAGCAGCTTTACATGAGCCTTCATAATTGTTTCTTATAAAATACGTTGATTTCTATCATCCTGTTTAATGATGTGCTACATTGCTTATAAGATAATGCAATGAACCCACTTTGAACTCATTCTGTTATCCCATAAGTAATGCAATAAACTGCTTAACAGGGCAATTAAATCAAGTGATTTCAGGTTAATGTTATTAGACAGTGTTCAAGAACATGCAACTTTTGTTTTGAGGATTGGCTTACCCTCTTAAATATTAGAAAATGTACTTTGCTAATGTTTTTGTTTGTATTCCCTAAGGTACTAATCACATTATTCATTGCTGAGGACCAGAAATATTATAGCATCTTTCCAAACAGAGGAGAGAGTCAGTGTAGCCTCTAGTAACTTGTGACAAAGCAATGGATTTAATAACCTTGGAGAACTCCCCAGGGTATTATGCAGCAGTGTTCGAAGCTTAGGGAAAAAAAAAGACATTTCATTATACACAGACAGCAGAAAATCAAATACATGAAAGAAACATAAAGGTTAAATACATTATGCTGTTAAAAAAAAATCTGAATGTTCAATCTTCATAATCATACCTGATTTAAGTTTTTTAAAGGGATCTTAATGAATATTTTTAGACAGCAACACTTTTTTCCTTATACCTTTTTTTGGCCCACCGAAAAATGTAATTCAAATATTCTGCAACACACAGAATTTCATTAGGAACGGTTCCAGTGAAATTAAATCTCTATTGTGCATCTTGAGTCTGCTCTAATGATTACTGCTCCACTGAGTATGTAATTTAAAGTCTCTTGTTAATAGATGAGGTGCTGAACACCAAGAGCTAGCTCTTCCAAACTTCACAGTTGAAGAGCTATCTTGCTTACAGCCAGAGAAATCTACTTCCAATAGGACTTCCATGGAACAATACTGACATCTAACAGCTGCTGGAAAAACCCTAATTGAAGACTACTCTGTTATCTCAAAAGGGGTCTATTAGCTGATATTTTTCTTTCTTATAGATTCTCAGTAAGAATTATGTATTTCAAAATTAAGAGCAACTGTGGACTTCTTACCTGGATTCAGATTTTCAAAATGTGGCTAAAAAAGGCTTTAGTAAGCAAACAGATAAAAGAAAAAATAGTTAAATCCTTTAGGCTGTTAATAAAAAAAAAAAAAAAAAAAAAAAAAAAAAAATTAAAAAAAACCAAACCTGTAGCTCTTTTGAACAGAAACAAACTTTCAAAATGCTAAGAAAATAATAAATATTGGAATTGTTAATTTTGAAACATTCATTATTTAACAGGCCTATATTTGTTTCTGTATGGGTAAAATAAGATCTGAAGGAGGAGTTTTGCTGTACCCATTGCACTACATTTATATTTATAGACTTTGGTTCAACACCTGTATTGTTTCCAGGTTACTTGTCCTTGCTTCCACCTTCTGTATGCTTCCACCCTCTATATGCTTTCACCCTCTATATGCTTTCACAACTTCATGTTGAGGTCTTTTGAAATTCTATCCCATAAACTCCTAAAAAGGTGACCCAATTTTTCAACAGTGCTGAGCACTCCACACATTCTCCTCATACACTTGGGAAATGAGAGTGATGCAGCACTTTTGAGAAAAACTAAAACCATTGTTTAGTCACTATGGAGAAATTTAGGAAATCAAATTTTTCTTTGATTTCTTTTAAACAATCTTAAAACTGAATTTCATTAAGTCCAAATGATCATTTTTACCATATCAGCTAAACACTCACTGGTTTTGAGTACTAGTACAACCGTAGCTGCTTGAACTATTTGTCTCATTCTGTATTTATTGTGATTTCTATTTTTATTCCAGTATGCAAATCGTTTGTAAAAAATGCCTCACATCCAAGCATCTGATCACTTTTTCATAAGTCCTTGCTTATGAGCACAACTACCTTTCAACCTGCTGCATGGATATTTCATGAGCAGCAAGAATACTTCACATTCATACACATTTTTAGCATGTTCAAAGCACTGAACAGACACTAATTAAGTAGGACAGAGTTTTCAGAAGTGTCTGAAGGAATTAAATCCTGGGCTCCTCTGGAAATCAACTGGAGTAAGCAGTTAAATTCCTTGTGGGAATGTGGAAATCTCATTTGCAGTCGTAACAAGGCCTTGGTGACAGTAACTAGGACTCACTCTTTCAGATACAAACTGCTTGAAATACACAGTTAATGCCCCAAGACCACAGATTCAACTGTTGCCAGTAGTGCTTGAAAAGATCCTCTCTATCTGTAAGCATGAGAGCCAGGTAACGTGCTACTTGAAGGTGATCCCATTCCCATCAAAAGATGGGGGGGAAAGGCATTTGCCAAGGCTGAGGTGAACCTTACTTGGATGCTCTGAACTGTTTCTCACCTCAGAAGAAGCTGAAGGGGAGTCACTGTTTGGTGGCCATGTGAAATTTCTAGACGTCATTCCAAAAAACTTTCATCCCATACAATGACTGAAATCAAAAGGAAATTGAGGTTAGAAAAATAGGTTAAAAATTCAACACAAAGCTAAGCACGTCATATTCACCTAGCAGCAAAAGGTATTTTTTATTTGTTTTTGTTTAGCATTGTTGCCGAACAAGCTGAAAAACATTTTTTGACTCAGCTATACATAGTATTTCCCCGCTCCAATTTTTCATTTCATGAAACTTGAAAAATGTTATTTCACTCTGCTTTGTTAAACTGAGCTACAGTAGAGGTGACTTTATTATTACAGATTGTTTAAAAATTACAGCTCCTTTGTAATATAGGGACTCCGTGGTAGTGAGTCAATTCTGTTACTTTTTCCTCCACCTTTTTTTCTTTTTTGAGATGTCTGTCTCTAGCATAATTAACTAGGTAGTTCTAAAATGTATCACTCAAATGGGCCTGAATTACATTGTACTTAGGAAGAGTGAAATGCAAATTTGAGTTTATGTAAGTTTTTTAAAAGTGAACACTAATCCTTCAGGGACACTGGATTTGACAAAAAAATTATATGAATGATGTTTGCTCAGAAAAAGCAATGCTGATAAAGAGCCCAATCCTGATGGCTCGTGTGTGTGTGAATTATATGAGCCTGATTTAAAGCTAAATCAACTTTGAATCAGCTAAAGGTGAGGTTCAACTGCATTAATGTCATTATAAACACGAGGTAATGACTGCAAATTAAGTTAGATCAGAATTTCCAGAAACAAATGCAGCTAATCAGCAAGGCACCAAAAAGACTTCTACTGGGATTCTGAACAAAAAGTCGATCACACCAAATTCAAGAAGGACCGGAAGAGAAGCCAACATATTCAGAAAAAAAAAGCTTACCTTTTTCAGCAGAGAAAAATAGAAGCTTAAAGAGTTTGAATTGCTTTCCTTCCATAAATAAATCCGGAATGAAGCAAAGATTTTTTTATGCCAAATGGAAGTTGTCCACCTGAGTGGAACCAACCTCTGCCAAAAAATTGTGAAGATGTGTAGTATGAAGAATTTATAAGGAGCCTTTCAAAGGAAGGTGTTAATTCAAAAGTCCATTCCATCAGTTTGTGGAAGAGGAATATTTGACATGGCAGCCTGTGACACCAGGAAATGATAGAAGATGACTCAGAAGATCTATTCTCACTTGCTACTATTATTGTCAAAAAAAAAATAAAATTGAAAGGATGGTAAGGCACCTTTCCTTGCTTTTGCTTTTACTTTTTTAGGAAGGTAACAGCATGTATCATTTGGGGTTTCCTCCAAACTCTACAGAGCATACTGTATTCATGAGCTTTGATAGTCAAAGGCTTTTTACTATGACAGAAAATAAGAACATCTCACAAATTGCTAGTGCTGGATTTGCATATATCATTACTATACTTCCTAATTATTTTTTGATCTATTTGCATAATAAAAAAGATAATAGCTTCTTCTTAATAACAGTAAATATAAAAATGTGCCTCTACTGGGAAGGCACCTCCTCTTTGGGGAAGGAGCTTTAATTGTTTTGTTCTAAAGCCCAAAAGCTGAAATTTCAAAAATATCTAAATTAAAAAAAAAAAAAAAAAGGTTGAAAAACTAAACAAGATCAGAATACAACATAGATCTTCTTCAGGGACATCCAGGATTTATACTGGAGTAAATTTATCATTACCAATAATTTTACCCTTAATTTACTGACAGATAAGTGAAAAAAAAACACAGAAACTTTTATCTTTTCAGGTGAAATGTCTAAATGACTAAATAACCATCTTGGTGATCTCTCAGGAAAGTAGATGTTTCTGTTCCCTTTGCTTTTGTTTTACTGCTAATGGGCGATGTCTGAGCTGAAAAGGTTGTGAAGATTTGTGTATTGTAGTGACACTTTATCCCAGCCTCACTTAGAGACAAGAACCTTTTATTGATCGCATATCTGTCTTGTTTAAAGGCCATCAGCCAGAACATCGGGCACACTCCCAGGTTTTAATAGCAGGAAATTCTTTTGTTGGTATTTGGTAGATATTAGTTACATTAAGGTAGAAATCAGAATATAAAATATCAATTAGATAAAACTTGCAGATACATTTGATTTTTTTTTTCACACCCAAAAATGTAGGGTGCAGAGATTCATGCTTATGGTACTGTGGTGGGAGCCACATACTGTGAGCTTAGTTCCTACTCCAAGCAGAGGGTTTTTACATAACACTGAGCAAATCAGTCTAGGAATAATTAAGATTCACAGCACGCAGCCATGCTATGTGCACATGAAACAGCTCTGAACAAGCTTGTGTGTCCAGATCAATTCCATGCAAAGGCAGTAGCTTGAATGGTGAAAGAACAGTTGTGGCCATACACTAATTAATCTGATCTCTCGGTGAAGCTGTGTAGCCCAAGTGGGCAACTTTACTACTATGACTATATGCCTTCCAAGTTTCAGAGCTCACTAAGGACAAAGCATGGCATGCTGCAGAGAGGGAGGTCCTTACGGTTTTGTGGTTTGCAATCTGCCACCACCTTCAGAGGGTGGTTTTGCAGGCAAATGTCCTTAAGGTGTGCAACAATCAAGTAGCATGATGTAAGAAGATAACTTAAATGGACAGAAAAAATGCTGGAAAGCAGGACCTCACAAACCCACATAAGTCTCTAAATATAAACTATTGATTATTATCAGGTGTCTTTCATTATCACTTGCACTGCAAATAGCTTCCCCTACAAAACAAAGTGGTTCACAAATTAGCTCATTGTCCATATAGCTGATGAGAGGTTTTTTTCCCCTCATTACACTGTGTCACAGACTAGCTGGAAAGAAGAAGGAAAGAGAGTTCCTGGGATGAGAAGAATATTTATTAGATCAGCATAACCAAACAATTCACAAAACTCTTAGTTTACAAACTGTAAACAAAAAAGTATGAAGAATGGTTAAAATTCAGCTAAGGAAAGGAATCAAGAATGTTAACAGATATATCTCAGCTACAAAATAGAAAATGTCAGAATGAACCCCAGAGAAGTTAAACAATAGCTCTGGTAATACCAGCAAGAGAGTTTCAATTTATTTATTGGTACAAACATTTTGGGTATACAGTTGAAAGTGTTCTACAGTCTGGTGTTTGCCATTGTGGAAAGCACACAACCAAGAGCAGTTATATTTTTATGGTTTTGTTTCAGAAGAGTTGTGTGCAAACCTGAAACCTTATTTCCTGCCCATATAGACAATATATCTTGACCTTCTATGTGTGTCACTCTTTCTTCTTGTTTTGACTGAGCTCTTGTCACCCTAAATGCAGTAATTTACATGTCTTTGTCTTTTCCTTATTAGTACACAAAGAGAGACTGCAGAATGAAAGAACATGAGGTAAGTAGTTCCTGCATGGTCCTAAAAGCTAAAGAAACAGTAGCAAATAAGTCAGGCTTAGAACAAGTCTCAAACATTGACCTGGGAATATCCATAAAGCTTAAATGTCAGGTTGCTTCTAACATTTTTTTGACTCAAGCTACATAACAGTTGTCCAGAAAATATACAGAAGTGGTCTGAGAATAGCCAGGGGACCATTCACTGATGGCAGTTTGGTCAAGACCACCTGTTTTGTAGAGGAAGAGATGATTCATCTATATGGAAACAAATCAGTTCAAGGCAGTTGACTGATGTGTCAGAGCAAGCTCTTGTCTCTGGCTGCTAGTGTGAACTAATCTCTGAGGCTAATGCACCATTGTTAGAGACCCGTGGCCTCAAATGGGTGAAAGATGTTAGATGATTCTGGATCTATAACACCTAAAAAAAATTAAAGATCCTCAGAGTATCTGGTTTTGACTTTGTTCTTGAATGGTATTAATAGTTTTCCCGTTAATTTAGTCTTACAGGATGACCACAGAATGGTGAACACAACATACACGCCCTGATTACATGTTCAGACCTGATCCTAGAGACCAATATTCATGAAAAGGAAGAATAATGACACAGTATGGAGGTACCTGTATCTTTCTCTCAGGTACAGACAAAGCCCAGAGCCAAGTTCAGCCTAAATGGACTAATGTTTATAGGTTAAAAGTGAGATGAATTAGGTGAGATGCATCTCATACCACTTTGACGTGCATACTTAGCCTTATTCTTCACTGCAAAGTAGTTATCAGTCCATGAAAAATCCCACAGAAATCTAGATTCATCAGCATTTCTAAACAGACAAGAGAATGTGCAGAGAGAGAAAAAAAAAGAAAAAAAAAAAAAAAGTGAAGTGATTAAATTATTGGCTTGTTTTCTGTGGAAACCAAAATTTTTCTGCCTACCAAAGGCTCAAGGATCGGTGTTTCACCTGTCTGATACTCCCGATTATAGAAAGCTGTAGAAGTTTTATTAAATTTCTCTTCTCAGTCCTGTAAAGAAGGGTGTATTTGAAAGATCTAAGAGCCTGAAGTCAGACTGTGACATATTGTGATTTCTTTAGGTCCTCTGGCTAAGCAGACAAGAAAAAAGAATACAAATAGGGAACAAAAGCATAAGGAAAGAAAGTATAGCAGAAAAGTAAGAAGTATATTTGAAAAGATGTGGGGAGAGAGAGATGGAGGGCATAAACCAGAAAACCTAAATAATTTAGTCTCAGAATCAGATGTGACAGACACAAAAATCATTCTACCAATTAAAAAGTAATTAGGTTCTCCGTGCAGTTTGATTTTCCTGAGGCAAATGATGCTGGTTTACTGCAAGGCCTCCTGATAAACAGAAATAGCAATAATTACGAGAAGTAATAATAATAATAATAAATGCATAAGTACTAGTATTAGTCTTGTTATCTGTTGAGGATTATTGAATTTGTGTATACAAAAGAAAAACTAGCATTAAAATAATGAATCTACTGAAAATGCATAATGTCAGAGAACATAAATATTTTCTAATTTGTTGTTATACTTAAAGCACCAGTACACCTATTCCATATGATTAAACACCATTTTATAATCCTGAAGAGCTATGAAAAACCTGTGTATTCTTAAATGAAATTTGAGACAAGTTGATGACAGTTAAAAATTATTTTTAAAAACACACCACCTAGTTTTTTCTTTTAAATGCATTTCTCCTGTGAGGGAACACATTCATTTGAAACATCTCTTTCCTGTACAAATCAACAGAAGAGTCCTAGAGTATAACCCTCGTATGGTATAAGTTGGTATGCACAATAATTCCAGTTTATATCAGCCAAGGAATCATCATGGTTTGGTTTTAATTAACAAAGAAAATGTTAAAATTTTACTTAAACCATAACTGCTTTTTTTTTTTTTTTAAATTCTTCTGTCCAGACAGGCCAGCTTGAAAGCATCATAATATGCTTTCTCATGAATTTTTTAATACTTACTGCTCTCAATGTGGTCAGGAGAAAATACGGAGGAAAGTGGAGTTTCTCTTTGTGAATTGACAATTTGAATTGCAATCAAAACTGCAGAGGAAGGGAAGAAAAAAGTAACTTGGGGGGAATTGCCTATCTGACATCCAGCAATCAAGTACAGATGTCTTTTGTTTTTCTTCTGTCCAATGAGTGTACTTTACGTGAAAACCAATCAAATAATAAATTCAAATCCCATTTTTCATGCCACCTATATACTACTAGTAGAAAGCAATACATATAAAAACATTAGAAACTTATCTAGAAGAGTATTTCACTGTGAAATTGTTTGTAAAATATTACATTAAACAGTGACATGCACATATAATGTACATATATATAAAATATCACTTAGCTTTTAAGTAAAGCTCTCCAATAGTTACCCTCATTTGATTTCAGTAGTGGAGTAGCATCACTGTACCCATTTTCCAGATAGCAAAACAGAAAGCATGATGGGAAAAGTGATTTATCAAACTTGTTGAATTGTTAGACGTGAGGTCCCCAGGGTCCTGATGCATTGTAGTGTTCCCCAAACAAGGACATTCTCTTGGGTGAGGGCTGTCTGACAAGCCCAAAGTGGATTGCAGAGAGCAAGGATTTATTGTAACATTCTTCTCTCAGGTAAGTAAGACTGTACTTCCTGCAACAGATATAGAGGTCAGTCCTAAAGAAGAAGCTCTTCTTCTGTCCTTCTGAGTGGAGACCGTAGCTCAGTTTCATTTCAAAACACAGGCATTAGAGCTGACTGTATCATCCCTCTCTAATATAGCAGCCAATGGTTAAAAAACTTCCTCTGGAAAAAGAAAATTTGGGTTTAATGCCAACTTCTGCCTGAGGCTGTTGGAACCTAGGAGAGCACCAGAAATCCTGAGCTGTGGGCCAGGTCCTTGCTCTAGACACTCTCTGTGATTCAGTCAGTAACAGCTAATACCACTACAATGACAAACACGAGACAAAAGCACAATGTCTCTCCCATGAGCGATTTATCAAAGGGTTTAGTGAGTCATTCACCTATCTGAGATATTTTGGTGTGACTTGGGGTGCCCAAAGGGACCTCAGAAGTTGGGACCTCCAGAGTTCAGCTGCCAATGTCAAGAGGCATCTGAAGAGGCTTCCCAGGACTGAAATTTGGAGCATATACAGCTGAATACTGCTTGGAAGCCTTATTTCTGGTACTTGAATTGTGGATTGAGTCTGACCTTTTGTTTAACAGGCATGACATCATTCGTCTCTGTGCTTTGTTCTAACTGTCAGAAGGAGTTAATTGCAATCCATATGCTAAAGTTCACTTCTACAGAATCAAAATCTAATTATAACTCTGGGATTCGTTTCATCCCATTATCAGAGAATAGAGGTGTTACAGAGCCAATGAAAGAGGAATATATTTTTCAGGAAATCCCTTTTCCCTTGTTGCTGTGAAATAGCTGCTTTATGTATTGATCTGAGGATTTCCTGAAGTTTCTCTAACACTGCGTTTCTTCTGGAACGTGGAAATTAAATTAAAATAAAATGAGGTCTTTTGGAGTGACTGATTTGCTATCCATTAATTTTCATTCCAGACCTGTGTGGATAAAACATTTTAGGTACTGCTGCTGCAGATGTCTCAGATGACAGTAAAAGATCAACAGACGGTTCCTTTCCCATGGGGTTTGATGTAGCCTCATGGTAACACCTATTAATACCATGCACTTCTCCAGTATCATTCCTTTGGTGACTTCAAATCACCAGCTGGGTGCTTTGGGTGCTGACCAGGCTTGCGAGCCCTGTGAGGGATTTATACAGGAAACCCTTCCCAAGACAGGAGCATCTGCTGGGAAAAGCAATGAACATGAAAGAACAGTGCAATGCCACACAATGGTTTGCAGCCAGGTTTAAAAATAATAGGTTGTCATGTCAAATCCCATGCAGGTCTACTGGGAGAGTGCACTCAACTCAGCCTTTGAGCCTTCTAGTGAAAGGCAAGGAACTGATACTCCATGAGGTAAATTAGTGTAATGCCCTTGCACTCCAGTTATTTCACTGAAACAACAGCAGCAGTCCAGCAGTGTTCCTTGCATGTAAATGAAGGCTGGATTTTTCTCACAACTGAATTATACAGATGCAATTGCCAGAAGAGTACGACCAGCACATGTGTTATTGCTGTTATTGATTCAGATCATATTTTGACTGTTAGCTTCTACAGTGAGCCTACAGTGGCAGTGGTTAGACAAATGATCATCTTGTTTGTCTTTTGACCAGTTCTGACATGACATCAATAAGACAAAATAAGCAGGGCACCCTGCAGTGCCATTCTTTTCTCTGCAGATTCACTTTTCAGCACACACATTTTAGAAATGCTTTGATTTCTGGTTCATACTGTCAGCAGTGGCATCTCAAACTACAAGCAGTGTCTTGTAAGTATTTTCCCAATAAATGCAGGAATTCAGAATCACAGTCATGAAAATCTGAATAGGCTTAATTTGATTTGATTGCATTTATTTCACCACTTATCTTACAATTCAAAAAAGAAGTTGTCATATTGATACCTGAATAACTGCCCAGCCTCCAGGGACATCAGTCTAAAGGGAATGTTTCAGCAGTTAAAACTTGACCTGAAGATCTGGAAAAAATTCCAGAAGACAGGGAGAAACACTCAAAACCAGAAAGTAAATAGGATATACTTTTATCTAGGCATAATGTCACAGAGTAGCTGCTTTCCTCCTGCAGACTCACTCCATTGTGTGGTTACATCCATTAGTTGTTACTTCTCCACAGCGGTCGGGTCTGCAGGCCTTTGTGAAAGATGTGATGGTATACTAGAAAACATATGATCATGGTAGCCCTATGAGAGGACAGATCCACAAGCATATTGGCCTGTGATATCTTATTGATGAAATGCAATGCTTTGAAATCTGACCACCTTTTTCTTCACAGTCATCAAAGTACCTACAGGGACCTATTTCCCTACTGGGTTTAAGAATAGAGCAGCACTGACCTTGAAGGACCTGCACTGAGTCACCTAATCAAAATTCTGGCTCACTATCTGCAGTAAATTTTATTATCTAAAGAGAAGGAAAATTCTCATTGCACTTGTGACCAAATTACACATGAAGTAATAACATTCCTTTCATAACATGGAAAGAGCAGTGTTTTGGTCTATGTTATTGTCATCAGATGCATTAGCAACAAAAGAAAAATCAAAAGTACCACACAAGAAAAATGGAAAGTATTCATCTGTGGCCAAGAGGGCCAATGGTATCCTGGGGTGAAGGAAGAAGTGTGTGACCAGCAGATGGAGGGAGGTTCTCCTCCCCTCTACTCTGCCCTGGTGAGACTACATCTGGAATACTGTAGCCAGTTTTGGGTTCTCCAATTCAAGAATGGTAGGGAGGTACTGGAGAGGGTCCAATGGAGAGCTACAAGGATGATTAAGGGACTTGAACGTCTTTCCTATGAAAAAAGACTGAGAGAACCGGGACTGTTTATTCTTGAGAAGAGAAGGATGAGAGGGGATCTTATTAATGTCTATAAATATCTGAGGAGTGGGTGCAAGAGGAAGGCGACAGACTCTTTTCAGTGGTCCCTAGTAATAGGACAAGGAACAATGGGTATAAGCTAGAAGGCAGGAAGTTCCACCTCAACATGAGGAGAAACTTCTTTTTTTGTGAGGGTGATGGAGCACTGGAAGAAAGCTACCCAGAGAAGTTGTGGAGTTTCCATCTCTGGAGACTTTCAAAAACTGCCTGGATGAGTTCTTGTGCAACCTCTTTTAGGTGATCCTGCTTTGGCAGGGGAGTAGGACTAGATGATCTCTAGAGGTCCCTTCCAACCCCTACCATTCTATGATGCTGTGATACTGTTCTGGAAATGCAAAAAGGAAAAAGAATCTGGGATTACTCCATTCTTTTAAACTAAAAGGGTGTAAAAAATAGTGTAAAATATTTAAAACAAATCCAACCTATTGACAACTGAGTAAGTATTAAAGTTTTTGTTTACTATAGAAACACTGAAGGAGTGTGACCAGTAATAATGGACAAAATGGTCAAAGATTTTCATATACAGATTTTACTCAGTCATGATTTAGACTCAGCCAGGAGCTGAGCACCACATGGCTACATGCTCAACCCCACCCCCTGAATGAGAAGGAAAAAAGGGAGAAAAAATAAAACTCTGTAAGTTTAGATAAGGAGAATTTAATGCAACAGCGCAAAAAGACCAATAGACAACAGTAATAGCAATAACAGTAATGAAACAATGCATAAAGCAAGTGATACAAAGACAGACCGCATTAGCTCCAAATGGAAACAACAACGGGACCCCCAGGTAATCTCCCAACATGTACACCTAGCGCAGCCCCGGTGAGGACTAGATGATCTCTAGAGGTCCCTTCCAACCCCTACCATTCTATGATGCTGTGATACTGTTCTGGAAATGCAAAAAGGAAAAAGAATCTGGGATTACTCCATTCTTTTAAACTAAAAGGGTGTAAAAAATAGTGTAAAATATTTAAAACAAATCCAACCTATTGACAACTGAGTAAGTATTAAAGTTTTTGTTTACTATAGAAACACTGAAGGAGTGTGACCAGTAATAATGGACAAAATGGTCAAAGATTTTCATATACAGATTTTACTCAGTCATGATTTAGACTCAGCCAGGAGCTGAGCACCACATGGCTACATGCTCAACCCCACCCCCTGAATGAGAAGGAAAAAAGGGAGAAAAAATAAAACTCTGTAAGTTTAGATAAGGAGAATTTAATGCAACAGCGCAAAAAGACCAATAGACAACAGTAATAGCAATAACAGTAATGAAACAATGCATAAAGCAAGTGATACAAAGACAGACCGCATTAGCTCCAAATGGAAACAACAACGGGACCCCCAGGTAATCTCCCAACATGTACACCTAGCGCAGCCCCGGTGTCAGCGTCATAATGTCAGCATGGTATCTAATAACCTATTGGCTGGTTTGGTTGTCTTTCCCAGCTGTGCCACCTCCCAGCTTCTGCTGAAAATTAACCCTGTCCTAGCTGAACCAGGACACACTCATATGAGATTTTCTGAGGAAAATAAGCTTAATTACTGTGAATAAGTTGGTAAGCATGCTAAAACAGATTAAAATCTGTAAAGCAAAAAAAAAATCAGATACACTAAAAGGCATAAATGAATAGTATACTTCTGTAGTCTTTAATCCAACTGCGATAACCCAAAATTAGGAAAAACATACATGAAATTACAAAACTCAGAATGGGGCAAAATAAATGGCACTAGACCAAGATTAAATAGAGATATTGCAAATGTTGGAACTGCCTTTCTTGCCTAGCTGAATAAGAAGAAGAAATTAGGAGTCTTACTGTAAAAATTATGAAGGACTTGGTGTGTAGGGAATGCCACAGTTAAATTAAATTGGAAGTGCGTTCAGAATAAAAAAAAGCATATACATCTGTATGCAATTCCTATTCAGCAATTTGGGTTTTATCGCTGAAGGAAATATTTTATTTAAATACTGTGGCAGAAATTCTAAAGGGTTGGATAATTTTATGACCACTAATAGCATTTGTCATGATGCGTGTTGCCATTATGATAAGGATAATCAACTCACATGCTCTAGAGCAGAAAGTTATCACCTGTGGGGATCAGGGAATTTTTCTTCCTAGCTATTAGGTGTCCATTATGATTTTTCTCATTTGTTTTTGCTATTCAGGTTAGTGAAGTATCCTCCAACCCACATAGGTCAATTTTTTGCTCATTCAAAGAGACTTGATTAGGCTGTGCAGGGGTGATGTTCACTTAGGTGATTCTTATCTTGCTAGAGTGTAAACTCTCCTTCTGGGGGTGAGGGAGGTTCTTTTACTGTAAATCAAAGAATGAATAAAGCATGTCACCAAAATTAATTTAGCAGAGTAGCTAATACCTTGTCTGTATGCATTCATTTAAAAGATTAAATGGGTCTCAGGGTCTGAATGGGGCTGGGGGACCATATGTAGACAATATTGATCAGTTTGTGTTCCTCCGGGAGAATCATCTTAATTGCCCAGGAAAAATTTATCTTGAATCAATATCTTACTGGCAATGAGAGTTTGATGGTAGAAAGATAATTTGAATTGACAAAAGCTTAAGGTATCCTCTTGATAATATGTTTGATAGCAGCACCTCAGGAGCTGTGAAGAAGTAAAAACATGGAAATAAAGAAGAGGTGGTGTTAAATACTTCACTACCCTTTTCTGGACCTCTAATACTTTGTAATACATGCAGGTTTATATCTAGCCCTTGCCTTATTACTCCTGATACAGTGTGATCTATGGTTAGTAGAATTCTAGACTATTAATTCCATGACAATTAAGCTAAGGTGAAACTTGTAAAAATTTTGAAATTTTCTGTAAGTTTTTTTTTTTATTTGTAGCTGGTAGTCTAGTTATTTTTCAAGTTGGATGGAAGGAACTAGTTTCCAAAAATTCAAGTTGTCTAAGAGCTTACATCTGAAGCATGAATAAGGTGAATTTACAACAGCAAAAAGTTGTTTTCCCATTCCTTTAAAAACCATGTTTATTTAAGATGATAGAAATGAATTTAAATTAATTTTTAAAAGAACAAAAAAATCCTAAATAGAGATATTGGACAGTGTAATTGAGTGGACCCTCAGCAAGTCTGCAGACAACACCAAGCTGTGTGCTGCAGTCAACACTGTGGAGGGAAGGGATGCCATCCCAAGGAACCTTGACAGGCTTGAGAGGTGGGCCTGTGTGAACCTCATGGAGTTCAACAAGACCAAGTCCAAGGTCTTGCATTTGGGTCAGAGCTATTCCAAACATGAATACAAACTGTGCAATGAGTGGATTGAGAGCCATCCTGAGGAGAAAGACTTGGGGGCGTTGGTTGATGAAAAGCTCAACATGAGCCAACAGTGTTCAAGTTCAGCCCAGAAAGCCAACCATATCCTGAGCTGCATCAAAAGAAGCAAGTCCAGCAGGTTGAGAGAGGTGACTCTCTCCCCCTCTACTCTGCTTTTGTGAGGCCATACCTGGAGTACTGTGTCCAGCTCTGGAGCCCCCAGTACAGGAGGGTCATAGACCTGTTGGAGCAGGTCCAGGGAAGGGCCTCAAAGATGATCAGAGGGCTGGAACATATATTCTACAAGGACAGGATGAGAAAGTGAGAGTTTTTCAGCCTAGAGAAGAGAAGGCTCCATGGAGACCTCATTGTGGCCTTTCAGTAACTGGGTGCCTACAAAAAACCTGGGGAGAGAGTTTATACAAGGGCTTGTAATGATAGGACAAGGGATAATGGCTTCAAACTGGAAGAGGGGAGATCTGGATGAGAAATTATGTGTTTGCCTTCAACAAAAATTAAACTATTAATTTCTCTACCCCACTGAACAGTCTATAGCTGCAACAATAAAACCTCACTGCACAGCTTTTGCTTCTGACATTCCTGTTATGCATCTGTGGAAGGATTAAATTCAACTCCAGGTTCATATGATAAGAAAGCAGAACTTGGAACATATGTATTTCATCCCGCCTTACATTACAGCCAGACTTAAGTAGCCTGCAGGCCAAGACGTGGTAGGATGCATTTGGCTGGTGATTATTTTGTCTTGTGTCTGTTTAATGTGGTTTCTAGACTAGAGAGGTATGCTGCATTTTGCAGGGAGGATTTGATTTATTTGCTTACGTGTAGTGCATCCAGCTCAGCCTTCAACTATTACATGGGTCTCCCTGAATGTCCTGTGACATCCCTGTCAACTCTGTGTAGATGTCCTAGATAGCCTATGGATTCCCAAATCACACCATAGACGCAACACAAAGTGTTTCAGAGAGGGAGTAAGTGAGAAGTACTTTGCATCCCTGGCTACAGCAAGGGTAATCACTCAGTGTCCGTGTCCTGGTTTGAGCCTACCCAGCCAGCAATAAAGCAACTATGCAGCCAGCGGCTCACTCCTATGCTCCTCCAGCTGGGTTAGGAGAACATGCCACAAAAGGTTTGAGAGTCAGGACAATGGATGGGGAGGGCTCACTCACCAATTATGGTCACACACGAAAGACAGACTCTACTTGGGGAAACAAAATCAATTAAATTTAAACAAAACCACCACCAATGCACCAGTTGAATCACAGAAGGAAAATAATAAATACAATCCTTTGCCCCCGTGCTCTCCTACTTCTGGGGCCCAGATCCACTACTTACTCCTCCTCAGGGGACGAGGGAATGGAGGTTGTGGTCAGTCCCAGTGCCACTTCTTCCTCCTTGGGGGTAAAACTCACAGCCCTCCCCTGCAGTAACGTGGAGTCCCTCCTATGGAAATGGTCCTCCCTGGGATTCTCCTACCAGTGTGGGGCTCTTCTACAGACTGTATTCTAGGCTTACGACCCTG
>NW_008588844.1:0-2260 GCF_000691845.1 Merops nubicus
TCTCCTCTCCTCTCCTCTCCTCTTTCTTCTCTTTCCTTCTTTTTTTTTTCTTCTTTCTTCTTTTCTCTTTCTCTTTCTCTCTTTCTCCATCTTTTCACAATATATACAATGTGGTCTCCCTGTGAGCTGAGAGGTCCTTTGGGGCTCTGTTGCATACCTGGCCTTCAGCCTGTGCTAGGAGAGGATGCAGTGCCTCATTGTGGGAGAGGCTTGCTGGAGGGAACACCATTTGTAGCCCTGCCATTCTGGGCAAAGTGGGTGCTGGGCTCCTGGCCCAGAGCTGTTTTGGATATAGTCTAGACAGCATAATGGGAACAGGGATTTGGAGCCTGCCTATAACCTGCCCTCCCTCTACCCCTGCTGACTGCCACAAACAATGATTTGCTTTCTACTCGTACTAGTTTCTGGACTGGCAAAACATTTCCAGCAACGTGGGAGCAGGAGGGGGCAGGACCATGAAGTGTTGTGGAGGGCACGCTCCTTGGAGCCCTCATGAGAGCTCATAACCAACACTGCTAAACTGCTGCTCTGACCTTCCTCACTAGCAGCTCTGCTGTAAAACCACCCAAAAAGCTACCAGTTTTCTATCAGTAGCTGGCAACATCAGACAAAGGAGGGTGGAAGCTGCTGCTCCCCATCATGGAGGTGCTGGGGATGTGGTTTGCTGCCTATGGGATGAGCCCCGCGGGTATTTAGGCAGAGAAATACCTGGAGAATGGATATTAATGGAGCTTAGGCATAAGCCAGGCATGAAACAACTGCAGATGCCCAAGAAACTTTCAGGGACCCATGTAAAATGCTCATGGATGACAAGCAGAGACTCTCAGGAGCACAGCTTTGACCACAAGCATGTGATTCCTGCCATTTAATTGTCCGTTGCTCTGGCTGGATGTTGGACCCCAGGAGAGCTGCATTGGTTTAGATCAGAGTACCCCCAACCCACGTTCAGACTCCAAAAGTACCAGGCTATACCCCTCGTGTGTTCCCTGAACCAAGCTCAGCCCCAGCACTTGCTGCTGTCCACAGAGCAGGTAATTCATCTGCCAGGCTCATGGTCTCCCTCAGGGAGAAGGAAAAGAGGCTGCAACAGGATGCCTGTTGGGGAATGAGAACAGGCAAGCAAGCTGAAAAGTGTTTTCTCAGCCTCTGATCATTCTCAATTAGAGGCATTTTTCTGTGCCTATGATGTATTTTTTTTGTTTAGTAGCCCACAGCAAATTCCTCTCCAACTGCTTGTCCACTCTCCCTTTGAACCCCTGCAGCCACAGTGGGTTTTGGCAAAGAAGTCCACGCTGCTTGAAGAATCACTTTGGGGTCAGGGCTGAAGCTGGGCACTGCAGCCTCTTTGACAAGCGTGGCTCTTCCTGAGGCAAACACTTGCCCAGGCTTAAGTGTATGTTCCTAGGATACAAACACAAGAATATTTCCTCTCTCATCATGTCACTCTGGGAAGAGGTTTTGCCCTCAGACCCGACCTTTTTCTAGAACACCAACGAAACACACATAGCACCTCAGTGGAGATACTCTGTCAGAAACAAATGCTCTTCAGAGCCTCTGGAAGTGTAAAGGTGATATTTATAAAGTGACCAGAACACCCACCAAGGCAGTGAAAATAACAGCTGCTGAGTTTGATCAGCTTCAGAGCACCACGGGAGCAGCGCGCAGGGCGGTTCGTCTGCAACGCCTCAGTGCTGAGCTCAGCTGACTGCTGTGCTGCCGTAGCTAAAGAGGGGGTAATCCTAGAGAGGCTCTAAGTAGATGATAAAATGAGTAGCACTTTTATGGCTTTTCACGTGCTTTCTCCTCATATCCACATCTGTACTGTGTTTGTGAGGCTAAAAGCAATGAAAAGTCCTGCAGGTCGAAATAACTTTATTCTTAGGAGTATACCTAGGGTGTTGTCTTCCCTCCAGCCCAGTGGTAAACATGTTGATGTTGGAGTAAAGAGAGGGCTGGTGTTTTTCCTGGATGAGTGAAGTACAGCTTTATCATCCTGCATTAACTCTTTCAGATGCTCTATACACTAAAAGCTTCACAGAAAATCTAAGGGTAAAATCTGCCAGGAGCTGAAGAAAATCTAGTTACCTGAAGCCATAGTTTTGTGCCCAGAACAGTTCTCACTATAGAATGGGATTATTTCTAAATATTTTCAGGATCTCTGAAAGAGATGCAGTTCAGTGGGCACTAAAAGTCAGTATAAAGTGGCACTGGTGCTGAAAGACAGGGTTCCACCTTCTCCCAGCCTCACCTCACATTCCTG